>NC_061103.1:14734633-14797133 GCF_015104395.2 Macrobrachium nipponense
AAAGTATCTTGAAAGCTGGTATTCATGAGAAAAAAAAAAATTGCAGCATGTCTGGGTAACTTAGTACGCTGTCTAGGCACAAGCTTGCGACCTCAATCTCAAATCATTTATAGAGCAAGTCCTCATCCTTGGGTCATTGCAATAGACTGATGAATCACAGAGAGTCAATATCAAATCTTGATAGTTTATTGAAAATGAAAACTTAATTTGCATAATAAGTAAATTACTCCATTGCCCACCATATTTAATACTCTTTACTCGCTACCTCTCAAGAAATGCAATGGGCTTCCTAATATATCGCATTAGTTACAATATGCTCCCTTAACCCTCTATAATGTTCAATTTCCATCAAACTTCATGTCTTCAGAATATCTGTGTAGAATCGTAACATCTGAAATGGTTACGCCATTTAAGAATCGCACCTGCTTATAAAGACTTTAATTTTACTCATTTGTTTTGTTCTTTTATGATATTATACATTTATTAATTGGGACACGAACATCGTCATTATATCTTGCTTGATCGCGTGATCCATTAAAACCGATACCATAATATGCACATGGAAATGAAAACTCTTCATACAGGGAATAATATGCTCAGCCTGTATGTAATCATGAGCTCTAAATGATAAATTTCCACATGCAGCAAGAAGTACGAAAGAAAGAAAGCTTTAACAGAAAGATCAACAGTCTCTCTCGATGCGTGACGCAGTCACCCTATAGCATAAAAAATCCTTCCCTACATCGTATGAAAGTCTTAAAAATATGTGTTCACCTTCAAAGACAAAACTCAATTGAATCTCTCTCCCTTTCAGAAGGAGGGAGGAGGCTGAGGAAGAGGAAAGATCCCGGAGGTTGAGTGGGGAAGGAAACGAGATGGAGAACTTAAAAGCGTTCTAAGACAATCCTGCTCTCTGCAAGGGGAGACGAACAACTTCTCCGACTCTATTTTTGTTTCTGGAGGCGACGATTCGTAACTGGGACAAAAAAAGACCAGTGGTACCTTACCCTTAACATTTCTTTATCGTTTTTATATGAAATCAATTTCCTAAACGGAGAATCTCAAGACGAAACCATTTTATATTCAGCTGAACATTATTACCTCTCAAAAAAAGAGCAGATATTCTGAATTCTGCTACACAAATTGAGGCTTATTATATTGTGTATAATCTAGAACCAATGAAACTGACTGCATCTACCTTATTTGCCAACGTTCATTCTATAGGCGCGCAGAATTACAGGGGTGAACAGAAAAGGTTTATTTATAACCATTTTCCTATTTACTGAAGAATAAAGTTTAGCCTGAAAATTGGGCTGTGAGGCAGCTCCCAGGTCCCTTAAAAACCAGACAAATTATGAACGATAATAAGCATAATGTATTAAAACACTTCAAGTAAATACGGCGCTAACTTTACACAACCTCACCTGTTAAGGCTGGATTATACCTGGAAGGGTGAGCATAATATGCGACATCTGTGGCCGTTAGACCTCCCTTTGCAGTAGACTAGATAGAGTTCAATGCTTGGAGGTGTGAACAACAATCTAGTTTTACTGGAGCCAGTTTTCACCAGAGAAAAGAAAGAATTTCTCATTCCTTGAGAGATCAGAACACAAGAACAGAAGAATGTCACTTGCTAGTATCAATACCTTGGAGAGAGAGAGAGAAAAAAAAACTGATAGATAGCCTGATTTGATTTTTCAAGAAATGCACGCAGTCAAGCCTATGTCTGGGGCACTTTCTGTCATTCAGCGCTTAAGACACTGGAGAGATGGAGTTGGTGTGGTCTGACAGGACGATAAAGAGATCAACAAAATAAATATGATGAAGCAGCCTACAGGGATCTAAGGGTGGAACTTTGAGAAAAACTCCACAGTTGCACTAAGAAGTAATAGTTAAAGAGGTTGGATACCAAGACTTACCTGAAACAAAAAACCGGGAATGGAGGTAAAAGTAAAAAGCTGATGTGGGTAGGGGCCGAAGAGACGCTGTAAACACCCTTTAGTAACGCCAACAGTACACCATGTGAGATGCACTAACGGAACAATCTCCCTACATGGGACTGGTAGATATGATAAGTATCTTTAAAAATAGGTAAAATGATTGTAGTTATAGTTTTACTAATAATACCGCGACTTTTACGTTTATAATAAAGTTATGTATATCTTAGTTTTACCAGACCACTGAGCTGATTAACAGCTCTCCTAGGGCTGGCCCGGAGGATTAGATATTTTTACGTGGCTAGGAACCAATTGGTCACCTAGCAACGAGACCTACAGCTTATTGTGGGATCCGAACCACATTATATCGATAAATGTATTTCTATCACCAGAAATAAATTCCTCTGGTTCCGCGTTGGCCGAGCCGAGAATCGAACTTCGGACCACCGGATTGGTAGCCGAGCGCGAAATCCACTCGTCCAACGACGAACTACTTTTATTATAATGCTTGTTGGTGTCATGTAGACATTACAGCCACTCATTGATTGAACTTTTGGAATATCCTTGTTGTTGTTGAGCTGGAGGTCTGGTGTAGATGCTTCGGGCGGTGATGTAGCGACAAACTGAACAGTTTTGGAGAAGGATGCTAGTGCCAGCGAGGCACTGTTTGGTAACACATTCCGCCAACTGATTTTCCTAGTTTCTCTCCTCCTAATGATAATAGTTCATGCTTGATTTGAATTTTTTTATACATAATGATTCCATGTGCTGCAGTCATGGCTTGTCTAGGGAGGCATTTAAAATCTCAGGCGCGCTGATGATGCTTGGAGGTTAAATCGTGGCCTTTGTTCACGGGAATAATGACCGTTCATAATGACCTTCGTGTAGGTGGCAGGACAGATGCTGTGAGAGATGTGTCAAGATCCAAATGTATGATTAAAGGCATCTCTCAACTGGGACTTTTTATTGGTATAAGACTTTATGGTTGTTATGTTCATTTGAAGGGGGTCCCCGAGGTACTCCTAAGAAGCAGATTGGCCATATTCTTGGTCTCTTAATACAGGTGGGAATGGAAGGATTTTCAACACTGGGAGAAATGAGTGTAATGTTCTTGTCCGTGTTATCAATTTTGTTTTGTTAAAAGATTCACAAGTGGATATACAATTATGTATTTTCTTGAACTATATCAACAGATGCTCTCACATGTTTTCCAACATGTCCTTTAGCTATGAAATGAAATATCAAAAATCGTTAAGAAAGTAAATTTAAGTAAGAGTGGAAACATTAAACAAAGAACAATGTAGGTAATCAAAACAGCAATTCAAAGGTCATGTATGATGACCTGCCTGTCAGTGACCTCCGATGGGGTCAGAGGGTCAGTTGAGTTTTGATTGTTGTAATTATCTTCTTGCGATTATTTTGAATCTAGAAAAGAGTTTCAATGTCATATACCAATGCAGATACCCAGGATGATGATGACACCTCTCTCGAAGAAATTGTCTTGCCCCCCACAAGAAAGCACGATATACGATCATTATTCTCAACAGCAGTTATCGAATACCAAACGTTTCCCAACACGACAGATTTTTGGGACACTGCCCCACCCAAGTAATGCCCCTGAATGATATAATTCAATTTAATACAGAATTAAAAATTACCATGAATAGGGTGAGAGGTAGAATTTCTAAACACCTTCATTATAAGGAGAATCCAAGAAGCTAGTGAAGTCAAATTTGTGATCAGAAACTACTTCAAGGGCACCAGCTTCCTCTTCCCAGAATATTCAGTTCGCCGTAATATCACCAACCCGAGCAGCTACAGCAGACCCCGTTTCTTAACAACATTAACAAAATCACCACCATCCAAGCTAAGCTGACCAATGAGAGGTCGAGATGATGTATGTAGTACATGTCTGCTGCATCAAGCTCCAAGTTCAACCACTTGCGAATTACAACGTTATTATTATTATATTATCATTATTATTCAAGGGAGAACACAGAGATATAAGATTCTGAATAGCTTTATATCGTGGTTTTACTAATTGGCACTACCATTTTTAGAGGCATATCCGCTCTACTTACCAACGATTCCAAAATAAAGTTAATTACCCACTCTATCCTTTTGAACACTCGGGGAAAAAACTTTACATTATCAGTCCTGTGTTATGAAGTTGTCGATTCACCATTTTATAAGAAAAATATCTAATTTCATTCGCTAAACATGTTCACTCATAGGGGAGGAGAAAAATCATTATACATGGTTTGAAAAAAACAAAGACAAATGTAGGAATTAAGTAAAAATTGATTGTTCGAAAAAGCATTAAATAAACAACAAAACATGACGGGATAAAAGTAATGTCTCAGTTACATTTGATAGTCAATGCTTTTCCATGATTCAAGACGTATGGATTTTATTACACCAGTTTTCATACGAAATCAAGATGCCTTTTTGTTTTTGTATTGTTTGTTTGTATGGTGCTTTTACGTTGCATGGAACCAGTGGTTATTCAGCAACGGGACCAACGGCTTTACCTGACTTCCGAACCACGTCGAGAGTGAACTTCTATCACCAGAAATACACATCTCTCACTCCTCAATGGAATGGCCGAGAATCGAACCCGCGACCACCGAGGTGGAACGTTAATACCCTGTGTCTGAGGAGGGGGACTTAATCTTTTTGTTTTTAAATTGTACCCATGTTTATGCTTGTTTGGAAAGGTTACTCATTCTCCAGGTGTGCCGGATTCTAGGTACTAATCTTCTCATAATCCCTATCTGTCAGTTATACGATCTTTGCTGTACTGCAAATTCCTCATGCATGTCAGTTTGTCTGCTGAGTAAAGGACGTCGAGTCGAAAGATCTTGCAGAAATTCCGTTGTTTATTTTTCCTTCATGGCTTATACCTTTCCTTTATTTATATATATATATATATATATATATATATATATATATATATATATATATATACATGAGGAATTTGCAGCACAGGAAAGATCATATAACTGACAGATAGGGATTATAAGGAGGTTAGTACCTAGAATCCGCACACCTGGAGAATGAGTAACCTTTCCGAACAAGCATAAACATGGGTACAATTTAAAACAAAAAGATTAAGTCCTACTCCTCAGACACAGGGACAAGACAATTAAAGATTATACAGGGCAAACAGCTGACCAATTCAGATCTTTGGTAAACAAAAACTTTTTTCACAAAACATATTAAACATACACATACAATGAAGATCTCTCTAAGGCAACTAATTTGTATTTATGTCTGTAATTATATCTTTGAGGTCATTCTTAAACATGTTGCAAATACAAGGGGTATATATACTATATATATATATATATATATATATATATATATATATATATACATATATATATATATATATATATATATATATATATATATATATATATATGGGTTGACTGTGTGAAGAGATATGAGAGGGGTTGGGATTGAGCGAGGAGAATGCACTGGCGAAGGAGATGGAAGAATGTGTTTAAGAACCATTACAGCGACCCCTAATAGGGACAAGCTTGAGAGAAAGAAGAAGACATATATATAGTATATATATATATATATATATATATATATATATATATAATGTGGGGTGTGTGTGTGTGTATGTAAATGTAATAGCTACAACGCCAATTTAACTTCTCCAATTCTTTGCTCTTTTTTTGGATACGCTTGTCACTACAAAGACTCGAGATCCAATTTCAAAGAAATACGAAAGAAATCATAATATCCTGTAGCGGGGAAACGAACCAACGATCCGATCCAAAAGTTACTTCGGAATTATCGTATCGCTATTGCACTTACATATGTATCTGGTAAAAGTGACCAGTAGATTCTATGTATGTATGTATGTATGTATGTATGTGTATATATATATATATTATATATATATATATATATATAGTATATATATATATATATATATATATAATCATGTGGCGTTGTGGACTGCTAAATGATTTAGTATAAGCTGTACAACATAGTCACTGATGCCCAGGGATATGCCAACGATTCAGAGTATAGGATATTAATAGAATAGTTACCATCTCCACTACAGCACTCTGAGAGGAAATATGCTCTAAGTTCTCCAAGACTGAGGCACCCAACCAACAGGAGCTGGACCATCAGAGGAACCTAGAAATCTTCACAAAATGGTACCCCCTGCTCTGTCATTAAAAAGCCATGTGTTAAATATGAGTAACCAATCCTCAGTTCACACAAAGCTGTCTCCCACCTTCGAGGCATACAATATTTCAATGGGGAAATCTGCCTGGTCATATCCAACATTTTTTGGTTACTAACAGTCAGACCCTCCCATGTCTGCTGCCAGTGTTCCTTATTTCTTCCTGATAACTTAAAGGAAAAGGAAATGCCCTCAGATATTACTTAGTACAGCTCTTGATCATTTCATGAACTTTCTCATTACATGCTACCCAGACACGTGCTATTAGCAACAAAAATTGACATGCCAATCTCAGCAGTTAACAAAATCCATACTAAAATATCTAAAACTATTTCTCTTAACAGTTAAAAGCTTTTTAGTCTCATTAAAATACTATGAAGCTCTGCAGGAACAATAGAAGCACCACTCAAAAGACATCCACTTCTTTCCATTCCAAGAAAAACAGCCCCAAACCCAATGCCTGCATCAGAATTTGAATATTTGTATACATGAACTTCTATGCTGTTCTGAACATTGTAAAAACGTCAAAACGTATGACTTCACTGTAGGTATCCTTCTTGGAGGGGAGAAAATTCTGGAAAACCTTAAGTTCTGGTAATTCCCAAGGAAGAATAGCTGAATAAATGTATTTTCCAAATTTGAATAATCAATCTCGCTCTAAAAGAGAAAGGGTGAGAGGGTGAGATACTCTTGGACTACCTCTAAAATATGAAAAATTAGTTTGCTTCCTGGCTGCAAAGGCTGATTAGGGAATTAGGGGTCTCTGAAGTCTAAACCAGCAGCAGAGTAGTATGGTTTGGAAAGGAAGCTCCAGAAGAATCCTTGTGTCCATTAACAAACTCTCAATGGGAGAGCATTTAACTACTCCAGTAGCGATTATAATTTCTGCAATACGTATTGAATTCAGACTCTTGTCGGTGATAGCAAGCCAATGTAAAACTGTCACATCCGTACAATTAGGTTTGGAAGAATCGGTGTTTTATATGATCTTCATTTCCTTCAGTCATCACCCTAAAAGCCATGTGACAACACCTTGAAAAACTCCTGAGATTTGAAGTATTTGACTTCAATTAAGATCAGCCAAATGAGAAGCCGATGACAACTTATCAAATATTACTGCAAGGAATCTTTTCTCTCTAGAACTAGGAATTCTTTGCCCTTTTTATGTACAAATCAATCTGGATGGACTTTTCTTAGTGACAGATATGAACTGCTACGGCGTTCGTTGAAAATTTAAAACCACAATTCTCAGGGCACTTCACCATTTTGATTTTGGCAAGTTTTAAGTGTCTCTGGAGTATAAACTATATCATCTAGGAATTGTTGGCTATTCCATTAGTGGCTAATACAAACAAGGTAATCTTTAGGACACTACCTTGTGGTATACTTCCTTTTTCGTATATGAGACTAGAGTCCCAGTAGTTCTCAAACTATGGGTCACGACCCAAAGTTGGCTAGCGAGATCCATGAATTCTGTTAGCTTAGTTTTGTGAAAGGGAAAATCAGTGCCACGGATGCCACTATACTCTGTTTTTTTCCTTTGGTGTTTGCGCATTGTAACACTGCGTCCTGGGCTTTGAATAGTTACGCTATGGGTAAGTTTTAGGTTAATAAAAGGATATCTGGGTGTGCATTTGCAACTGTAAAGTGTTTTAATAATTTACTGTATGCGAATTACACTGTTAATATTCGAAATAGGATACTGTTATTATTGTTGAATGTAAGCTGCCTTTTAGGGGTGGCAAATGGAACAGCCAGACGTAAATTCCATTAAACAGATGCTAAACCAAGTTACGTCATATCGTATCTGGCTAAAACGCACTTTATAAACATTAAAAGTATATACTGATATACTTAGGTATAATGAAGTAACACGTAGCTCAGTAGCAGAGTAGGTGTGGTCCAATACAGTTGACATCTTGCCGTAGTGAACAGCGACAGAAGCAATTTTCCCGCCACTGCGTCTGGCTGTTCCATTCGCTACCCCAAAAAGGCAGCTTGCATTTAACAATAATAACAATATCCTATTTCGAATATTAACGGTGTAATTCGCATACAGTAAATTATTAAAACACTTTTCAGTTGCAAATGTACACCTAGATATCCTTTTATTTACTTAAAACTTACACATAGCGTAACTATTTAAAGCCCGGGACGCAGTGTTACCATGCGCAAACACCACAGGCAGATGGACAAATGGAAAAAAACAGAGTATAGTTAGTTTTGTAAATGAAAGCTTTAGACAATATTTATTTTTTTCCAAAATAAAGTGTATATATCACCATATATTTTCTTTCTCTTTATTTTACTTTGGGTTGTGAAGGATTGAAATGTTCCAAATAGGGTCGCTCACAAAAAAGTTTGAGAACCACTGCACTAGACAATACACAATAATGACCCCACTTGTACCTGAAAAGCTCTGAAATTTAAAAAGACTAGTTAGAGGCCCGGTACCTGGGAAGTGAGGCCGGGTGCCACAGCCCCAGACAATGTGACTGTACTCTAAAGTAACAGTTATGTAACACCGATGTTTCTTTGCCAAGCTAACATTCGAACTTTTTATTTCCTTTTCATGTTATTTCCTATGTTGTTGTGCCTGCCCTACTTGTTAAAACGTAAGAATCAAAATGCAATGTTTACTGTAAACAACCAACCGAGCGGTAGTTTTCCTGGATTTAACTTTCACCTGTACTTACAATATTCAGCAACGATTTGAAAATGGCTTGATCTTGTTAGTTAGGTAGTTAATGAGTAGGAAAAGACCCTCTCTCCTTCACCTCTCTTTAATCCCTAATGCTCATAAATTGGTCCGTCAACTGTTAAGCACTTATGTGGGATTCCACACCGGTGAAAAGTGCTTACAGACAACAGACAGACAGACCAAACTACTGTTTTTTTTTTTGTGCTAAGATATCTTGTAAAATGACATACCTCCAAGTAGTGTCATGCTTTACAAAAAGAAAAAAAACTGATAACCTGTTTGCTGCAAAGGCTTCACAGATAGAGGATACCATTCGAACTAAACATCAGTGGTGGGGCACATTACTCTGAAAGTACACTGAGCCACCAAGAGATAATTGTTACACCCCAAATAGCACATGAGGTGAGCATCAATTATTTTTATTATTCTACAAAGGCTGCATCTTACTACATTGGCTCAATAGCTGGATGCCAACAAGCTGTCCTTTCCTGGTTTGAAAAGTAAAGTGTTGTTGCCTTTTCACAGAAATGGAGAAGTTATGTGGGCTATAAACGTTATATATTATATAATCTAACAGTTTGGTGCACAATGTAGCACGTATTAACATAGCATAAGGGATGTCATCTGGACAAGGAGCGGAATCATTTTAACTCGCTAAAGGCAATTCAAATTCTTCATGGTAAATGTCACAGTGTATAGTTATTCCCAAAACGCCATGAAATCTATTCTGCTCTTCTCTTCATTGATATTCTGCATGAGGCTTGTCTTTTACTTCTTTGACACTTTGGCAAAATGGTCTGCAAGTGGGTTTACAACCTCTGAGGACTATTTTTCTAATATATTTCCAGAACAGAGCAAGAGGAGTTTTGGTATTTATTAATAAAAGAAAATTTAATCAACAATCTTCATGTGGTTTCTCTTCAAGTTTAACCTAAATTTTGCTCTTGCTTTTCGATATTCAACTCTGTAATGGTCACAATTGTGTTCTTGTTCTTCTATGGGCTATGCGAATTTCTTGGTTCCACCATGAAACCAATTTCAAAAATGTCCAACTGTCCTTGGGATTGACCGTAAATCTGCTGTAAACAGACTGGTACTTAGCAAGGCTATAGCATAATCGATTGTGGGAAAATCTTCAGAAAGAACATAAGCAGAATTTTTCATTAAATCTATGCCAGGTCTACTTTGAAAGTGGCTGGCTGGTGGTCTTTGATGAGCAACACTCAATAAATTGGAAATTGATCACAAGCAAAATGAACATCCATCACCTCCCAACTGAAATCAATAGTTGCAGTGTCACTACATAGAAAAATATCAATAGCTGATAAAGTCCAGTCTGAGTGTGGAAATGAGTTTGTTTACCTGCATTTCAACTAACAACGCTTATATTTTCAAGGATTGACGAGAGTTTACTTCAACAATGGTTATCAACTGTATCTCCCCGAAAATGGCTGCAAGCATTCATGTCACCCAAAATTGAAAAAGGGATTGGTAGTTGATTTACTATGAAACAAAACCCTCACAAGGGAAGGGATTAACATGTGGCAAATCTAATGAACAAATTATGTATGTTTCATCACGAAACATACATATTTTGCACTGTTGCTGCTTGTAAACTAGATTATACATAAATGTTCTGTGGAATATCATGCTGAATCATGAGTAGTTCGCCACTATCATTTCCAATATCTGGGTTACATTCCAAGTGATAAGTTGAGCATTCTTTTAGAGCAGAATACCTAAACTGCCCAGCATAGTTTTCAGCTGTGCAATACATGTGGAAGAAAGGCAGGCTGGCCACATGGGGTTGAGAGGAAGGCTTAGTACTCCTCTATCCTGGAAGGTATATTGTCCTAGGACTCTCAAAAGAGACAAAGGAGTACCTGATGGTCTTCCTGAGGAGACTAAGGAAGCTCTTACTAGCACCCTTGATGTCGAGCCTAGGATCCAACTTTGGTAAGGGGGCTTGAAGGCCCCTCTTGGAAGATTTACAGTCATCTGTTGTGGGATTCCTGAAATTTTCTTGTCCTACATTCTGAGTTTTACTAGGCAGTAATTCAATGGTCACTGGTAGATTTATTACAGGAATTTTTTTTGCACCTCTTTCTATTTTACACTATTCAAATATATGGGATAAACTTTTAGTGAAGGTACCAGCTACTTTCAAATTTACTTCATGGGTAGTTGACTATCTCTTTTACTTTAATTTCCATGGTCTCTTTTCCCAAATTGTACCTAGGATATTTTTTGTCTGAGGAAGCAAGTTTTCCTCCACAATGAGTGCGATCACATTAACTCATCATTGGCTCGAGATCTAATAAAGGACTTCATCTTGAAACACTTTTTTGTGGAAACATGCTCAGCATAAATTGTTTTGCATACAAAGCTAATCAGAAGAGGATTCATCTGTCATCAACTTGCAACTGCCATGGCACTATTGTTTTTTTCATTCCAAAACCTGTTTCAGTTTCAACAAACCACCCGAATGGTATCTCATTTCCTTCTCGTGCACAATCAAAACACGTCCCGTTAAATTCAGTATGACCTTCACACAAGATAATAGACTCCAAATTGATCACATTTCAGTTTACATAAATCAACATATACTATGCCCAACATTCACTTAAAATGTAAAAGAGACTGTATATTTGTATAATTATATGTATAATTATATGTGTGTGTGTCTGTGTGTGCATAAAAAACCGCTGGCCTACATAACGAGAGTTACTCACGTCATATTTGAAAATGTAAGATCATTTCAACTTATTATGTCTCAAATAATTTTTACTTAGGTAAACAGCAATCCACTTCATTAAGCAAAAGCTTACCAAGGGAAGCGAGAAAAAATAGAAGCGAGAACAAATAAACACATTAATACTATATTATGGATGAAGTGGACAAGTCAGTGTTTTTAGCAGTAATTAATAAAATAAAATTTTAAAAAGTCTTGCATCAACGCAGAAAAAAATAAATAAAAGGTCTCGTGCCAAGAACAATAAAGTCATGGACTAGTTTGCTCAAAAGACGTAATAAAATCTTCTGCCCAGAGTTAAATAAACCAATATCATGCAAATGATGGTCCAATTATATCGAAAACAACGAGGTACCTTTGCCACGGTCTTTCTCTTTCTCTTAAAATTCTTCATTGATAAAGCTTCCTTTTATTCCGAAGGAAACCAGGCAGTGCAAATCCAGGTTTTAAAAAAATATCAGCAATCCTGACTGAAGTTTAAAAAAATAAGTGATAAAACTTTCTGAACGAGAAATTGTACAAAGTTTCAGGCATAATTTTGAGAAGTACAGCTGAAAGCTCTTGAAAGAGAATTTATGATATAAATTGCCAGCAAATGCCAAAACATAAAACCAGAATGCGAAAGTTACCAATAACCAATTGCATAAACTGCATTAGATAGTCGAGTCATAGGGTCCTTGAAGAACAGGTGCAAAACTGAAGGAGGAATGATCAACTTGAGAAAAAAGTTAATTACCAAAGGGAAGAAATTACCAGAACCTGAAAGACAGTCTGGGAGCACCTTTTGGATTTCAAGATCAGAGTAGAATTCCTTAGTGAAAGCAATGTTGAGGTTACTGTTAACTAAAACTAACTGGCGGTTAGAAAACCAAATAAAGACAAAATTGCCCCATAGGAGCAACCGACCTGATCAGATGATAAGGCAGGCAAGATCCCATTCTGTCGGAGTGAAGACAAGATGCACCATTTGAGCATAAGATATTAGCCCAAGACCCAATGTGATTAAACCCATAAATAACCATCTACAGTTTTACACAAGGTCCCCACTTAGACAATCAATGCCGACCTAAAAGTCTACAACTGAAAGGAAATTTCTTCCGTTCTAACTGAAGGCAGAAACCTTCAACCAATGGATACACAAGAAACTGACAGATGAATGTACAAGATATCAAATGATGCCAAAGTTCATTAACTCAAACGCAAACAGATATAATCAACTGGAAATGAAACCTTTCAACTGAAGCAAAAATGCCACCCATGCCAAAGTGGCAAGAGTTGATACTGGCTGTGCATTAGGTGCAAGAATAAATGTTTTGTCACAGGAATGAAAAACTTGGTAACAGCAAGTATTTATGGTCAGATTCCAGTCAAAGTCCAAACATTTCATAGTGTAGAAAAAACAAGCATCATCACAAGCCTGTAAAAACCCATTTGTAAGGTGACAGAGGGTCCCCACTCTGAACTCAGGATACTATGGAAATGCTGTCTTCAGATTTAGTCCTGTAGATCGAAGCCAAGTACCGCAATCAACATCAGAAGTCTCATTGGAACCCAAACTTCTTAACACAAATTACTTGTGTTATAGCATCCAATTGTAGTGCTTGCTGTTTTCAAAGGTCTTATCTTGCGTGTGACAATACATAAAGGAGAGACGAGTAAATCATCAAAGGCATGTCCATTTAACCTACACTTAGAAGTGACAAGATTTATTCCATGAGCTTGTCGTATGTCCTCTGAATACTATGGAACTTTATCATCATTTCTACGCAATGGGGCATTAACGTGCTAATATTCTGATACATTGGAAATATGGGTGCTGTCCACTGGTGAGACTAGAGAAGTAAAGCAAGGTTGAAATTTATTTCCTGTTTGTTTATTCAGTTTCCAGTCAAAGCAGGTTGTGATGTTTCATTAATCATTAATATGCAATTTTATTAACACATTGAGTTTATGTACTATTGAACTACAGTTTGCTATCTTAAATGGATTTAATGATTTTCTTTATAAGTTTTCAAGTATTCATTGTTCAACTGGGAACTCTCCTATATTCTAGTTTAGAAGAACTGTGACGGATACAGGATAAATAACTTGGTCCCTCCAAGATATCTATTATTTTTGTAATTTGGAATTGTAGGAGATTTCTCAATTTATCTGATCTGAAAATTGCATGTGTAGCTCGTTCACTTCTCGGGAAGTTTCCCCACTTTTGCAATAAATGAATTTCATTACTAATAAAAATCTTCCTCTAGGACAGACAACAGAGAGCAAACTGTCTGTTACTATGTGCATAACTTATGCACATGTGCTCATCTTTACAGACAGTCTATCTAAGTATGATTCCAAGGAGCATCTTAGCATGTTCACCAAACCCAAGGTTAAATACCCATCCTGGGCCCTACCAACAGTGCCATGGCAGTGTTTTTATAACATAAATATCAAATCGTGGGTAAAATGTCATTGATATGTGAAGACGAATTCATAATCCAAAAATTCGAGCAATAGAGGAATTAATGGGTGGTTGCTGAAAAATCTTTCAATAAATCTTTCTGTATATACTCAAGAATCCAAGACATTTCCTAGCACAATTCACTGCACTTGAACTGTTATTGTTTCTAGATATTTCAAGCAATTTCCTAAATCTCTCACTATTCCTAACACTTTCTAACCCTTCAAGGTACCTGAATCTGCTCGTACGTTTTGCATGAAATATCATGGTATGTTTCAGATTATTCATGGGACTGATGACAGATACATTTAACCTGGCTTTCTTTACACTCAAGGCGATCATCCTCATTTTCATGAGATTACATATTTTAAATTTTTTCATCTCCTGACTTACCCTTTCTTTTTCAAAGCAATTCCGTCATAGTGTAACTTGTTATTCAGTTGCCATTCTTCATATTGTTTGTTTGTTTTGTATATGTGTTTTTACGTTGCATGGAACCAGTGGTTATTCAGCAACGGGACCAACGGCTTTACGTGACTTCCGAACCACGTCGAGAGTGAACTTCTATCACCAGAAATACACATCTCTCACTTCTTCATATTGCGCGATCCTTTTCTCTCACAATAAGTACATTTTCTCCAGTCATCGACGCAGCATAACATTCAAGACACTGTTCCAAGTGCACACATCCAGTTCGAGCCACACTCTACAACTTCCCTCCCATTTACAGGGTATTCCCACCCTTTTTATTCATTTTCCTCCAAGGTCTAGAGAATATAATATACTTTCTAGACCTTGTTTTCCTCCTTCTCGCTTTAGTGTTTATTTTCTATGCCTTTCCTCTGAGATGGAGTCTTCTTAAATCTATAAGCTTTGTAGAATGCAAGCTATTCGAAGACTTCATACTTCTTTCCGTTATTTTCTCGACTCGGCTTATTATGCCTGTAGCCTAATATTCACCTTCATGGGTCATCATTCTGCACATATTTTCTTTTGTTTTCTCATCACCTTTCATAATCCTTTTCTTGCACTTTTCATGTTTATTGGATTTTTCACATTTACATCTTTCCAAACTGAATTTCCTATATTCCGAGGCCTTTCCCTGAATAGTTTCTGAAGCTTTCAAGGTTTACCTTCATAGTTCATCTTAAGAGTATTCTTTCATCGCTTTCTCTTTATCACACTATTTGCTTCCATAGATTGAGCAACTTGGACACTCTCCTTACATTTCACAATACATCACATTGACAGACCTCCCCTCTTCCAGATCCCATGTACGTCTTGAGTATTCCGAAGGGGAGAGGATTTCCCTCCCAAAGGACAAATGTCAGACCTCGTCTCGGGATTTCACAAGCCTCAGGAGGACCACAATTCTAAATATTCTAGCTGTCATCCTCTGTGCCTCTTCATATCAGAATGCAACAACAGGGGGAATCCTGCAGCTCAGAAATACAATAAGGAAACCCTTCGCCTGTTTCCATTCCTCCTGCCCAACACACGGATTTCCAGAGGCACTTGGTTCTCGAGAAGACATGAAGTCAGGCACTTGCTTCAGTCAAAATGGATGGGAGTGTAACTGTCCAAAGGTTATTTCATACATTCGTCTTTGTCAACCAAACGGGCCTAAAGAATACGAAAAGTCTTTGAACAAAGAGCCCCAGTGATGGTTTTCGGGTGATGCAACAAACGTCGCTCAAGATACTCGTGTCATCTGAAATATTTGCGCTCCCTTGACGTAAGGGTCTACAAGAATACCGCTGTAAAGGCTGTGTCATGTTATGTCTCGCAAACTTTGTCTAAATGCTTAAAAAATACACGACATTCCGATCACTAACTTCTAGTTGAATAGTTTGCAGGAAAAACTCATTTTATTCACTGAGTTTTTGGTAAGGAAATACTTGAATGTCATCCCAGAATCTCCTCAACATCACACATATCGACTAGCATAATTTTAAGATAAATTATGAAAATCACTTAAAAGATTAACTACTAAATTCTTTATTTAGATTATTATTACCTAATAGTATTATTATTATTGTAAGATAATGGGCTCTATTATGGGATAAAAGATACGTTGGAATGAATTATAAACCTTAATTAAGCTTCTTAGCACCCCTGAGAGGAATAAAGTAACTATTAAGCGATTATTTTCGGCAACACATAAGATAATTTGCTTGAAGAGGAAGTTGAGCAGAATGATTCATCACCAGTCTCTGTTGACATCAGTCACGAAGTCATAAATAAAATAAATATTTTTTCTGATGGTAAGCCTATTTTCATTTGGTTCAGCTTAACGAAAGGTTTATCGTCAAAGCAAGCACATAACAACTCAGCAACCCTTCAACTATTCCACTTCATTATCCCAAACATACGAGTACATATTGCAGTGGCGCTGTTTTAATCATGAGAGCGTACTGCCTTCCTATGGTCAGAGAGATACGTTGTTCCAAACTACAACTAAGCGTCTCCTGCATAAGACGAACAAAAATTTTATACTTTTGATACATATAGAGCAGTGGTAGAATCTTCACCGGAAATTTAAATCAATTTTACTTAGGTGATTTTTAATGGTGCTGTTAAATTGAAAGTTACGCACAGACTTGGGATAATTTAAAATGCTGGTAGCTTCTTATTTTGGGTGGAATAGCAGGTTATCTCCCTGTATCGACGTTCCACGTTCTTTCACCTATCAAAGAAATAACTGTACAGAGACAACACTGAAAAAACTACGACGGATAAATGGGAATAAATACCATTTTCTGTCTTGTTGCTTCAACAGGTAGTTGGGATCGCATAGTCATTACTAAAAAAAAATCATATCACAGCAACTGTTGGACAACGAAATATTAATATTATGAAAATGTATGGCATGCATGGCAATGTCCGTTCTTTTTCTGGATAATCAATCTCGAAATCTGTAGGAACTTTCATAATTTGAACACCTGTAAAGTGGAGGCACTGGTTTATTAGTTCTCTGTAAAAGGAAAAGATGGCTTTGTCTGTCCGACCGCACTTTTCCTGTCCGCCCTCAGATCTTAGAAACTACCGCGGCTGGAGGGCTGCAAATCGTCAAACATCCACACTGCAACCCTCTAGCCTCAGTAGTTTTTGTTATAGTATGTATGATTAAAGTTAGCCATGACCGTGCGTCTGGCACTACTATAAGTGCCAACACCAAAGGCCACACCGGGCCGTGGTTGAGTTTTTCATTCAGCCTCATACGCTGTGCAGAAAACTGGACTGCGCCGAAGAAACTTTGGCACGTTTTAACCTGTTCTTTCCTGCAACGAAAATAACAGTTGTCCCTGTGAAATGAACGAATTCTGACTCATCTTACTTATGTTTGTCTAATAAGCAGAAAATATCATTCACAAATCTCCTCCAGGGGATCAGTTTTATGCTGATGAAAATAATTTCTTGGAGAAGTTAAATTTAGATAAATTCCTTGTATACATCAAAAGTGCAATAGCGGTTAAGGACGAACTCTTACCTATGCAGAATGTTTATTTTTGCATGATGCTTTCAAACCTGAACAAAAAATATCCCTCTACCCACAGTTTCATCAACAATAAAAAAAAATCTTAATCGAATAAGAACATTTTAAATTTGTTCTTCGCCTTTACTTCTCTTGAAATTGAACCTTTTCTAGTGGTGTTGATGGATAAAAAAAAAAGGGGGGGCTACATAGAAGCTGGTCACGGACTTAAAACTGGGCTGACTTCTTTCAGTAATCAAGAGAATTCTGAAGTTTGCTTCAGATGAGTTTGTTTTAAGGGGAAGGGGGACACCTCAAGGAAGCAACAATATGACGCAAATGGCATCATCCTTCCAATCTGCTGAGGCATCTTTTCTTACGTATTTTGGGCAACCAAGTCTACACATACGGCGTTTCGGGGATTGAGAATACAGTCAAAAATATGATCTGCAGTTTTTGTCATTATTACATTTATTACATTTTTCATTATTACTGTGTTTACTATCAAGTTAAAGTTTTTTTACATTCAATTTTTGTATTTAGCCCTCTGGACCTGACTGCTGTAACCACCTAAGGTCTCTAGTTGAAATTTAAGTTATATAATATGTGCACTAACTGTTATTACTCTCAATGCATATTTTTTTTTCTCACCAATATTATTACTGTTATTACCAGTACTATGATTACTAGCTTTTATGCTACCTCAGCTATTTTGTAGATAAGTGCCGATTATTCATTTTCTTTTTCTTTTTTTCATGTCTCATGTATCTAGATTGTGTATGTTACTGTCTGTATTTTGTATATTCAATGTATATGGCCCTGAGCTGAAATAAAGCATATTATTATTATTATTATTATTATTATTATTATTATTATTATTATTATTATTATTATTATATTTTTCTCGAACGGCCTCCAAGAGGATGTCCCGCAATTGGAACTTAATACTATTCTCCTTGCATGTTAATACATTTTTATCTATTTTTATCAATTTATTAATTTATTTATATTCTTTTTTAATACTAAGTGGGATCTCTTCTTTCTGCATTTCCCTTTACCTCCTCTTACTTCTTCCTCACGAACACCATATTCTTTGGAAGCTCGAATTTCAAGTCACTAGTCCCAGTGGGCTTCTTCGATATGAAAAATTTCATCTTCTGTATAATAATAATAATAATAATAATAATAATAATAATAATAATAATAATAATAATAATAATAATAGTAGAGGAAAAGACCCCATATAGACTCCACTTTTCTATCCCCGCCCCCCGCCCCCGCCCCCCCCCCCCACCCCCCCAAGGGGCGTGGCTACCCCCCTCTCCCCCCCCTCCTGATTGGCTCATGTACGTACGTGAGGCCTAAAAAGGGGCGGGGCCCCCAACCCCCAAAACCCCCAAAAGGGGTGTGGCCACCCTGACCCCATATAGACTCCACTTGTCTGGGGGTGGGGGGTGTGGCCACCCTGACCCCATATAGACTCCACTATTCTGGGGGCGTGGCCACCCCTGACCCCAAATGACTCCATTTGTATTATAAGCTCATGTACGTACATGAGCTCATAATTGACTCCATATGTATGATAAGTTCATGTACGTACATGAGCTCATAATTGACTCCATTTGTCTTACAAGCTCATGTACGTACATGAGCTCATATTAGGGGGGCGTGGCCTCCCCTAACCCCAAATCGACTCCACTTTTCTACCCCTGTGACGTCACATAACTATAAGGGAATAAAACCATCCTTTCAACCCTCCACTATTCTGGGGGGCGTGGCCACCCCTGACCCCAAATTGACTCCATTTGTCTTACAAGCTCATGTACGTACATGAGCTCATATAGGGGGGCGTGGCCTCCCCTAACCCCCAAATCGACTCCACTTTTCTACCCCTGTGACGTCACGTAACTATAAGGGAATAAACCCATCCTTTCAACCCTCCACTATTCTGGGATATTAGGGGGGCGTGGCCTCCCCTAACCCCAAATCGACTCCACCTTTCCTACCCCCTGTGACGTCACGTAACTCTAAGGGAATAAAACCATTCTTTCAACCCCTGACATACCCCCTGTGACGTCACGTAACTCTCCGGGAATAAAAACCGACATTTCAAGCCCTCACCCCAATTGACTCCACCTTTCCTACCCCCTGTGACGTCACGTACTCTCCGGGAATAAAAACCACATTTCAACCCTCACCCCAAATTGACTCCACTATTCTACCCTGTGACGTCACGTAACTCTCTGGGAATAAAACCATTCTTTCAACCCCTGACCCCCACCCCAAATTGACTCCACCTTTCCTACCCCTGTGACGTCACGTAACTCTCCGGTAATAAAAACCAACATTTCAACCCCTCACCCCAAATTGACTCCACTATTCTACCACTGTGACGTCACGTAACTCTCTGGGAATAAAACCATTCTTTCAACCCCCGACCCCAAATTGACTCCACCTTTCCTACCCCCCTGTGACGTCACGTAACTCTCCAGGGAATAAAAACCAACTATTTCAACCCCAACTCACAATTGACTACCCCCCACTCCACCTTCCTACCCCTGTGACGTCACATAACTCTCTAGGGAATAAAACCATTCTTTCAACCCCTGACCCCGCCCCAAATTGACTCCACTTTTCCTACCCCTGTGACGTCACATAACTCTCAGGGAATAAAAACCAACATTTCACCCCCACCCCAAATTGACTCCACGGGTTTAACTCCCCTGATGTCACGTAACTCTACGGGAATAAAACTTGACCCCACCCTGACCCCAAATAGACTCAGTTTCACTGTTTTTTTTTGCGACTCATGTCCCTTTAATTGTTTTCAAAGTAACCGGACGTTCACCTCATCCTCCTCCTATAAATCTCTAAATTTTATATATGCACATTGCGAATATACTCTCTCTCCCTCCCTCCCTCCCTCTCCCTCTCTCTCTCAGCCGTTACATTTTGTTTTATATATATATACACAGCTGCTTAGATATTCAGAGTATCATGATAAAAGGATATTTGGCGACTGACTTCATCCACATGTGATATCTCCCCCTCCCCCAATAACCATATCAGAGTCATGTTATCTGATGATGATCACGCACACATCACACACACAACACACACATATGAAGAAACGAGACCTTATCGCCATATTTGCCCAGCTGACTTCACGCCAACGTGAAATTTTATTTTTCATAGAATTTGAGTCATAATCTAGGTGGCGAACACAAGGACAAAGGTACACCTTTCAATTTTGTTTATTTATTATACAGAGTTTGAAAGAGGTTGAAAAATCAAATTACAGACGAAATTGTATTTTATATTATAACCAATCCTAAAATACAGGGAATGAATTAATATTCCATACAAATACATACATTAGAAAAAAACTGTACAACACGAACGCGATAATATGCGCATTCGCTTTTTCAAAAACATACTTCAACGAAACATACTACGGCCTATATATTTTCTAACCTGTTTCCTTGACATCACAGCCCTTAGTATATACCACAAAACATCTTCTCCAGCACTTTCCCGACCGTGTATCGAAGACGACGACGTTTCATCTAACACCTCAAAGCTTTTAAATTTAGCTAACAAGTTTTTCACTAACTTGTGCGAAGAGGTTGATGAAGCCATGGCGAGAGTTCACGTCTTGATGTGACAATCCTTCAAGTCATCCACACATGACTCATTTTATCAAAATCAGTATCACGTGACTAAACAGCTCCGATATCATTGTTCCTAAAATGTTAATAAGCCCACCCACACACTCGCCATCTTGTTTTTCGCATGTCCCGCCCTCACCTTCCCACCCACCCTCCTCCTCCTCCTCCTCCTCCTCTTCCCCCTCCTCCTCCCTTTTTTCCCCATATTTTCGCCACGTTTCGATTTGCTTTTTAATGGCTATATTCCTTAACATCCAATCTTTAACCCCCGCCATTTCAATGAAGTAGCGATAATTCGAAATATTATCAACGTGGGTTTTTTTATTCCCTTGAAATTCTCGAGCTATATCTAAAATATTATAACCTGCGAGCGGATGAGTTAAATCTCCTTCTTCATTCCATTCAAACCGTGTTAGAATCTTGTAAGTGCTTAACAAAGCCGTAACGTATGACTTTTGGGGTTCTTTAAAAAATATTGGAATAATACCTGTTAAATCGGGATTGCTCTTTTTGCGAGTCATGTCCCCTTTAATTGTTTTCAATGTAATGGGGGCGTTTACCACCTCCTCCCTCCAGTCACTGCACCCTACACTTTCTATAGGAGGAGGAGGAGGAGGAGGAGGTCCCGTGAGCGATATAGCCGGCATAGGTGGTTTTTGGATATTAAGGGAGACGTGTCCGCTACTACTAACAGCTGCCGTATCCAACTTGCCAGTACCCTCTAGGTTATTAATATCACCATCACAAACCTCTTTTCTATTCATTAACCTCTCATAGGTAATGGCAGGGATAACGTAAAACTCCTTCATTTTCAATTAAAAAGACTCCCTACCAAACTCGCAGCAATAGGCAATAAAACCGATAGAATAGTCCCCCCCTTTACGACTTTTCAGTATATTTTTCTTCTTAGATATGGACGTTGTTTTCAAGGACACAAGATGAATTTCTCGTCTACAATTTCTTAAGTGTTTAATAACTTCTTATCTTGAGTTAGATTACCACAAAGAAATTTCTAAAAATTTCCGAGAGAGTAGACACCAAACCCCACCGTTTAAGATGGGAATAACTTTACTTCTTTCACTGGGTGATAAACCAGACATGATAAAATAAAGTTTTTATTTTACGTATTAATGGTTGCTTACGGTTCATATCCGTACAATTTGAGACTCATCAACCCAGGAATTGAATTGACTCGGATAACCTTTCCAATGAACGTAATATTGAGTTTTATTATCTTTCCTCCTCCTTCCCAGAATAGTGATATCATACGTTTCTGGTAGATTTGTGCGAATTAATTCTTCACGATAAAATACGCCCTTTATTTCTTCACCCGCTAAATCTTCCAAGAAGTATACGACCGGATTTTGCCTTGTATCCACTTTTCGGATTTTAAAAATTTCCAGAGTATTTTGAATTGTATATCCCCTCCTAAAAATTGCGTTGCGACGCTCATCGGCAATACGTACAACGTCTCCAACATTCAAGAGCGAAATGGCGGGAGGATTAACGAGAACAGCCTTTTTATACATGCTCGAGAATTGACGTTCAATGTCATCTCTATCCGTTAATGCGTGAACCTCTTGCGGGGTGCGACCCAAACTTCTATGGGGGGTATGATTATAACTGAACAATGTCGCGCAAGACGTTAATGTATTTTAAGGTATTCTTATGTGTGAGATATCTATATATACGACCCTTAATAGTCCTTATGACTCTTTCAGCTATAGAGGATTTTATTTCTCTCGAATAAACGCTATATAATTTTATATTTTTACTATCTAGATATTCCTGACGTGTTGTTATAATATTCCCTACCCTCATCGCTATTCAAACGTGAAATTCCCAAAAATTCGGTAGATTCGATAACCTTCTTCAAAGCGCGACGCATAGTAACACCATCCTTCTTTTTCAAGGGAACAATTTGTAGATATCTGGAAAACACGTCAATAAGACTAGCAAATATTTAAACCCATTATTATACCGAGCTATTTGGACATATCAGCTAAATCGTGCTCGCTATTACTCTCGGTTTGGTGATATGATTTTTTCTTCTGGGAATTTTTTTCGAGTGACTTTATGCAGTGTGTAAGACTTTTGCCCACGTAAGAATTCTTTAACATTTTCACGAGTAATTTGGCTATTCAGATTTTTCGCTACTCCACCCCGCTGAAACTACCCACACCCCGTGCATCTCCGTACAAAGTTTTTAGCAGTTTTATCCGTTCTTTATCCATATTGGTAAGCTATTTGATATTCCGTTTCACCCAGAATATTAGTTCGGAGCTGTAACAGTTCAGGTGTTGACGGAGCGAAGTCTACTAACAAATAACCATAGCGGTTACGTGATAGGGCCTTTTTATATATGTCTGAAAAGGCTGAAGCTTTTTGACGGCCGAATAACTGCCGACCTAAGTTTCAATTTGACTAAAATCACGATTTTTCATTAGAATATAATGTGAGCATTCAAGCTTATACTTCTACTAAACTTGCCCGAATGAACATATTCTGCGTTATGAATATAACTGAAATAGATGAATGACGTCCCGCTGTGAAGGCGTTGGTGACAAATTTATTATCACTGGCCTCAAGGAAGCAATCATCGAGTATGAATAATAGACCTTTATTAACCCCCGTCTGCCCCTTTTCAGTGTAATCAAAGGATTTAAATTTCTTTGGATACTTTAAATTTGGGACCTATTGAGGGATGCGTTTCGAGGGGGTGTTTCAGATACCCCGCAATATAAAATGTATTGGAAATGCGTTACATAGAGTTCATGATTTTTTTGACATAGGACTGACTTGCCACTGTTACTAAACCCCGCGATGATAATACGAGCGGGATTTAGCGAACGGGTCTACAACTGCCCAGGGAAGGACCTGTCGCGGCCATGATGTTAGCGCGTTTAAGACTATAGTTGTGTACTTTACGCGCTCCTTTTTATATACAAGCCTTAATAATAATTAGGGTGAATGGAAGTTGACGGCAATAATATTTGTTTAATTTCCATAATGAAATACATACAGGTTTTTCCTACAATATAAAAATAGAACGTAAAGTAAAAATGCAACTATATAAAAAATTAAATATAAATAATTCAAAATATAAAAAACTAACTGTGTATATGATTATATAATAAAAATACATTATATACAATATAATATATAAAATATATGAATATAAGATAATATATAGTAAAATATACAAACTATGACACCCGTCAAGTGATACGCCCCCGTTTAACTGGAGGAGAGGGTGAAACCATTTCCCCGTCGAGGAGAAGCAAAGACGTCGAAGAGAGAGAGGAATTAACATTGTATATTTTACTATTCCTCTCTTCTTTTGACGTTTTGAACATCCTTTCACCCGTGGGAAATGACGTGATGGATGTAGGGTCGGAGGAATAGGAGGATAGGAATTCTCGAGGTCTAGGAGCGGGAATATTTAAAATTGGAGAGATTGCCGCAACTACCGGCGCCAGCCACTATCTCTCTAGACCTCCTCCTCCTCCCCTCCCCCTCCCCTCCTCCTCCTCCTCCGCTATACCCTCTTCCACCCCAATGTCTGGATGTCCATACGCCAACGATTTATAAGGTGTCATAATATCTCTTGTCCTCTAAAGGACAGAGAGATACCTTTCGCTGGCTCGTATGACACATCGTGGCCTCCTACTCTTTGCAAATTGTGCACACGAGTATAAGTAATCTCATTCTTTTCGATTACAGCTCGATACTGGTCAGTGGAATGGTCTTTTGCCGGCATCTTTGTACACCTTCAAGGTGTTACTACGACTAGTTTTCCGTCAGATACGAATAAACTTTAGGTTTAACGCCGATAAATTCCCTCATGAGTTCAGCCCCCGTTTCAACCTTCACTAACCCGAGTTCCCCCTTACGTGACTCATCATACAATTCGTGAGTTTTGGGGAAATTACTCAAATCCATGTAGGGTTTGAGCACACCCTTCAGTTCCCGATTGAGGTTATCAGTCACCAGAAAAGATCAAGCTGTCAGTGTCGGTATAAAGGAGCTGAACTCGGTGTCCATACTGCTTTCGAAGAACGTCGTAATAGAACCGATACATCATATCCTTCGCCATGTCTAGTATACTGAAACCGATATAAATCGGGGATTCAGCCATAACAGACTCTTTGCAATGGTTTACAATGTACCTGTCGTTACCCAGTTTTTTTCCAAAGACTTGTACGTGTGTTTGGACACATTCCTGAGAAGAGAGGCTTCACCGGTGGTGACGACAGTTCGGGTGAATAATTCAATGAATTTTTAATAGTGACCGAAACCGAAAAGACCATTCATTATGATTTTGATGGTGTTCCTCTTGTCCGGATCGTCTCTTTAGCACGCCTTTCGGGCATTCTCCAGAATATATTCCCTCAAATAAAAATCCTGTTTGAATTTGTACACTTTCCTTATTACATCAACTTCGAGACCGAGCCTTATCAACGTTTGTAATAACGGAAGACAGATCAAGTGATTACGCATGGGTAAATGCGTACCCGTCAACTTAACATTTTTTCTTGGGTAGCTTCACCTTGAACTTATTTCATTAGTTTTACTATAGGGCGATAGATCCTGGTGAGTCACATTCATGTGATGAATGGCGAGAGGGAGATCGTCCGTCTGTAGAGCAACTCCCGTCTAACTGGTTTGGTATCGAGCAGTATAAAATAACCGTATTCACCCTGTGAATCAATGGCGGTAATATCGCTAGCGACAAAACTTTCTAATTCGACAGGGGAAAGTTCAGTTATTCACCCAAGGGCATTTTGTATTACTCATGACTGTGGGATACAAACTGGTGAAGTCAACGTATAAATATGTACGATTGAGGATCACCCACCCTAAAACTGGGATTTAACTCTGGATTATTAGCTACGCATTGCCTTCGAACTAGACTACAAAAACCGCCGCGGATGTTTTTTTACAAATTTAATTGATAGAGTTCACCATTCGAAATGAGGGGGAGACGAATTTTTAGAGGAATATAGAAAGCATCGAGTGAGAGAGAGGTAGAAGTCAGGTAACGGGCAGGGTCTAGTCCGAATTGCACCATGGCAGCCTTCCTCCAAGCTAAATAAACGTCCGCTAATAATCCCACATCCATTAACAAATACAAAACGGTATAAATCTAGAAGATTGGTGCAATTAGCTGCGTTCCAAACCTTGACCACGTGTGCATAGCCCCCGCCGTGGAAAGGGTTTCTCCCGTAAGTTCCGAATCGAAACACTCTCGAGAAGGATGCCGGGCTTTCGCAGGATATTGAAGCCCCCCTTCACATAATCATAAGGGTAGTACTGTTTACCCGTACCCAAAACTAAATCGAGACAATCCCGAGAATACTGGGTTAACAACTGACGTGCGATTTTCGAGGGAACCTTTCTGTTTGATATGACTCGAGGCGAGACTAGAAAAGGGTCCCCCTAATCACGTTGTTGCTATCCACGAATCTCAGATTGCCCGATATGGCCGAGTAATTTACTACCACCCTCGGCGTTTCAGAATTTCAAATCATGCTGAGCCCCCGCCTCTTTCAAGACCAGGGCGATGTCATATGACAAATTGTGTACGAACACTGTTAAAGTTGCTCTTAAATTGCATATTCAAATTACACTGTTGACACAGTGCACACACAAAGTTGTCCCGTGCCACAAAATGAGCGTGATGTTGCATTTTCGTGACTCCAGCCTTGAATTCGACGTTACATCCTCCGCAATGAGTGCTCGCTTCAAACTTACGGGCGGATTCCAGGACTCATATGTAAAGGATACGCACGCATTTGTTCACGCAATAACGCCCAGTCCCCGGTTCATGTTCTGCAAACAATCATCAACGCATTTCTCTCCGTGACTTAGTCTATGGGTACAATATTCCCCCGTTCTACCGTCAACGATCACGTAGCAGTAAGCGAAAGCTTTCTGTCGAGATACTATTCTCGGATCGTCTTCCTCCGGTCTTCGGTTGAATATTATACGCCTCAAATCCAGGAAAGCCATGTGCGAGATTGGCAGCAGAGCTTTAACTTTAGTAAACTGTTTAAATTGGCCGGGTTCTGGGTATTCGACAGTGGTTCGAGCAGTACAGGCCTGTGTGTGCGCCTCACCCGGATGGTGGAACTATTAAACAAAGTCAAACAATTGTAACACATACCACCCGCGTGCTCAATCCCCCGCCCCTGCTTGAATCCGTGTCGGAACTTCTTCACGAATGCCAACATATCTTTAATCAATGCGACGTGGTCGTCAGTGATTAATAACAACGTGACCAAATGAGGGCTTTGGGGGTTACCACCTTTCCTCGCTAGATGTACCGTCCAATGTTTTTTCCGCTGTTGTCCATGAATAATTCACATAATTTATACAGATATATGTTGAGGTTATTCCCCTTTTCTAATGTTTTGAAAGAGTCATGGGTCAACGGCATATCTGGCGAGTGTTTGATATTAAATTGTCCCCTCCCCATCCTCCTCATTAAGACACGAGGGAGGTTGTTAATACGTGTGGGAGGGTTATCTCGCAGTACAACGTACGCTTCTAACGCTGTAACGACACAGTTGTACCCGGACTGAATATTGATAACCTGATCACTACCGCGGACTCCCTTGGGATACACCTGGAAGTTATTAATATTCACTAACTCACGCCGCGTGATATGAAGTTCAACCCTATCTAGCGAGGTCATACACAACCCGAACCCTCAGTACGGTGAGTCTTTCTTCCAAGTTATTAGCTATAAACTCAATAGCCTCCTCCAGGGAGTCATAGATCGAGTCATCGTAGTGAGGGTGGGTGGAGTACATACATAGAAAGCACTTTTTCATTCATGTCGCCTAGCATCCTCACGCTGGTGATAATAACGCACAAGTATAGCATAGCCGATCGAATACCTCTTTCGAGGAAGTTACTGTGCACATCTTCGCGTAATCGGTTATGCTACTACTTAACTTCATTGCCACGTCAATGTGTGACCCTACTGCAGCCGCATAATGAATGGTACTCACTACCTTATTACCCTCCGTTCTTTCCCTTGTGAGTGAAGATCCCCTTCTGGTTCCTACACCTCCACCAACGCGCGATTCTCATTATTATTATTACTCCCCATCAAATCTTCATCTAATGGGAAGTCTTCAGCGAAGGGATCTGTAAAGATAATTTTAAATAAGCACCGGAGTGAACGTGTATTATAATAATAATAATAATAATAACTGCAAAAACTGCAATAATAATAATAATAATAATAATAAAAAATAATAATAATAATAATAATAATAATAATAATATAATAATATTTTACCTGGATCGGAGGGTGGTGAGGATGATTCATCATGGCGGTTAGAGGCTTGGACATTTTCTTGAATGACGTGACATCTGTGTGATAACAAATTCATGAATAAGGTGTGACCATAACATGAACGTGGAGTTGGTTTTTATGTACATATATTATAAACCCGATGCCCATTGTTAGTCATACAGTCTACATTCAACATGTGTAGCGATCACATCATATACGTGAATAGCAATGCATGTATAGGTACATTTCCAGAAAATCGGGCGTGTAAATTTACCAATAGGTTAGCCGTCCCTATATCATTACCGAAAGGAGTGGAATATGAAGTGGGGCTAGTGGGAGTCATTCTCCCGAAATTATATTACGCTATTAAACCAGGAGACGTTGATTTTACTATTCAATTTAACGCGATCTATAATGAGTCAGATGGGAAACGCATTTACACGTATATTTATAAGTCCATTTCGGGTTTGTTGGGTGGTGATATGAATGTCATGACTAGAGCGTTTAATACGGAAATTATTGAACAATTATCTGAATTTTACGGAGAACATATTCGCGGAGCTATCCGCAGGGATGGTTTATTCTCATGGAATGATGACACGAAGAGAATGAGCATTGCACATATCGATGCGGAGCAGCCAAAGTTGATATGATTGATTCATTACGATTAAACTCAGTGCTAAAGCAGCTAATATGTTTTTGGTTTCATGAAAAAGTCAGTATTTAATATACAGTTCGGTGCGTTGAGAACCTCATCACAGTAGAAATAATATTTCCATCAAGGCGTTGAATACGTTTACCTGTATTCGGGTATCGTTCAACCTACCATCTTGGGTGATAAAATGGTTAATCTCTTAGACTGCTTCACGTTAGGATGTGCATGTGGTAAAGGTCCGCATAATGCCATTTATAAACCTTTAAATACCATTGACGTATTGGATTACATTACTATCAATGTCTCGGATCAGAACGGTGAAGAAATAATGTTTTACTGAAAATGGGGTTCTATCATGCAGTCTGCATATAAGACCTAGATAAAACGCTATCGAAATTTTTCTTATAAATACCATATGTGACATATACCCATCGTAGTATTTAACCGACATGGCTGGTGAACACACCATATATTTGAGCAGCCTCGGCTGTTTAGACACGTATATCAAAAATACACCTTCGAAATTTGCCAATAGATTACCTACACCTATATTATTACCTAATGGGGTTGAATATGAAGTAGGTTTAGCTTCGATCATGTTCCCTTCCCGGGGAGTTTATTACGCTATATTTATCCAAAGATGATTTATTCACTCTCGAATTTATTACAGAGCATCATAAACGTGATAGGCATACATATTTGTATAGACCGAGAATAGCAATGTTAGCGGGGGATATGAAGAGACTCGTGAGAGCTCTTAATAAGGACGTGCATGATTACTTAAAAGTTTATTACGGTGATAATTTCATAAATTATTTTAACTAAGTAGAACGGTATATTTCATTGGGATGAAGATTTAAGAAGAATTACTATACCACGTATCAAGAGAGAGAAATTGAGAACGGGGGACGTTAAAAGTATATACGTCAAATTTAGCGGAAAAGCCGCGAAATTATTAGGTTTTCATATTAATACCGGTTATGAAATATATGGCGGGCGTGAACTGAATGAACAACGTTTCCCGTTGATTCTCTACCTGATAATTGTGGGGTAGATTATATATATGTGTATGCGGATATAGTTCAACCGACGATTTTTTGGCGGGAGACTAGTAAATATATTGGACTGTTTTACTTTAGCAAGTGGTAGAGGAAAAGGATACATAATTCAGTCTACAAATTGTTGAACACGAACATCTTGGATCAGATTTCTATTCTTATCACGGATCAAAATGGTCACCTTTTACATTTCACTAAAGACTCGAGTGTTACTTGTTGCCTGCTCCGTATAAAACCTAGAGGAAAATTAGATGAATAGGTGAGTATATAATTCGATGTTCACCCTTGGCATTCCTTATTCGTGATCGTAACACCTCGAGTCAACTATAACTTGCGAATCAAGCTCAACTTAAATTGTTTTGCGGAATAGTATAAACAGTAAAAGAGAGTGTTATTCGCGCCTCCTTCAGAGGGCTGAATTTAAAAAACTATTTTTTATCAGACCCTTTATTAAGGAGAGGAGCGGGATGAGGATATTTCCGTTTTCTATCCCGGCCGCAGAAGGGGAAGCGGTTGTTTTTTTTCGGCCCAAAGTGTATTGCACGAAAGTGCTTCCTTTTCTATTTAACGCCGCGAAACTTCAGTTAATGATTCGGTAGATCTATGTTATCTGATATGGTAAAACAGCGGTTTACCTTTAAAAGAATCCAATAAAACGAAATGGTATAAGGGCCCTCAAAACTACCGGAACAACGAATTTTAAGCGGTACTGGAAGGAAAGAAGGAGAGAACGAGACGGAAGAAAACAGTGAAACGTTTAGTTAGACGGTCCGAGTGTGGAAAGAAAGAAACGAGAGGAAGGAAGGGCACACGAGTTAATCTAGGAGTAAAATATAATAAGGACGTGTACGATCTTTTTGTAACACCTCATTCGCAATTGGACATTCGGCGGGTACGCAATCGTTCTACCCTTCATCTAAAAATTATATAAAACACAAAATATGGCTAGCGTAGTTCCTAACATACCCGGAAACTGGTAATCAAAGTTCCCTGTTTCATCGTATATTGCGGGTATATCAGAAATTGTTCCCGAATGTTAATAGACGAGAATTATTGAAATTCAATTAATTCAAAGGAAAGACTGATTTTACACCTTGTAATATTTCCATAAATCAAGTTTCTATCTGATAAATATATAGAATTTTCGCATTAATGGGGTGGCAGGTTCTTTTCTTAGATTTGTCAAGTATAGCTTTAGAATTATATATCTCAATTGATAGGGACGGGTGCGCAATTAGCGGATGATGTTCACGTGGCCGTCGTTAATGGTATTAGTAATACATTTATTTAAATCCGCTTCCGGGGGGTTTTCTTGAATGAAAAGTTGTGGAATCCTGTCCTGTATTTTAACTATCAATCATATATAAAATGTTTTGAAATGATAAAACCCTCGGCATTACCTACCACCGGTCGGGCGGGATTTTATATGATGACTACATGTAACACATGGGGTAACTCGGCAATTTACTGCCATACCTTCGGTCAAACCGGCAGGTGGGAGACGAAAGTTTTATGGGTGACATTAAAAACGAGGGGCGTGCATACATATTTTCCACTTCTTTTGGATATAGCGACTATGACAAATGTATTTACTGGATTCAGTTGATTTGAGACTTAGGCTCGAAATTAGCGAATAATAGCTGGTTTATGGGCGCCCACACAGACGGACTTTAAATGGTGTTCATGTAGAAAAAGGCTAAATTATGGATCGATAGAGTTTTACCCCACATTAATTTAACGCAAATGTCGGCTTTAAATGAGGCGATAGCAGTTAATCCTATACAATATATATTTGATAAAGACTTTATACAAGTCATACGTTATTGGGCAAATGAAAATTCGATTTTAATTGATCAGCCTTTAAACAGTTTTGTATACCTGAAAAAAATCACATTGGCCATGATTGATATGGAAACATTTTCAGGTATTACGCGACCAATAGTCTATATTTTCAATCTTTCGATTTAAAATAATATACATATTTACCGTTAATGGGAATACGGTATATATAAGATTCAATGTAGTTTCCCTAATACCATCATGCAATTATATCACAGACGCAGAAAAAGTATGATGGGGGTGGCGGTGATAATCTGATCACTTATGATAGTTTTTAAAATGGTAGAGCTTAATTTAACTGCTTTATTTTTGTGGTGGAAGATGTTGAAGATTCATGCCAGTGGAAATTTCGGCAAACCTGCGAAATATCGATCAGCTGGGTACGGGCTACGCCTAGCCCTTGCATTATTTTACTTTTTGTTTGGGGACCAAGGGTATTTTAACGGTGGATGCGGATAGGGTTATTTCAGTGATGTTAGGGTTAAATTTGGAATGGATACCAAAGAAATTGAAATAAGTTTTAAAAGGTTCACTCGGTGACCGGGTAAAAGAAATATTTAGGTGTTCGCTTCGGATGAAGTAGGTTATTATTGACAATTGCCAGAAAGTAGAATTAAACCTTTAGTTTTTTATATCTAATACATTATCTTCGTCTACTGATATTAATATTGTTGGTCATTGGGTATGTTTTTACGTGGAAAAATCACCTAGAAATATAATCTTCTTTTTTTATAGTTACGGTATAAATCCAAAAGTTTATTCGAATGACTTCTCTAAATTTATATATGCGCATCCCGAATATAACCTCTATCGCCTAATAAAACAAATACAACCTGATAAATCGTACAAGTGCGGTCTTTACGTAGTTTTTTTGTTCATTGCGTGAGTCACCGTGGTGTGAAAGCAGTATTATCCTTAATACAAAATGTATTCTCATTCACTCGTTTGGAGGTAATGATAAATGGATAACGGATATTATTTTTAAATATTTGAAAAAGTTTAAATGTTCACATTGGAGGTCGGGGGTCAAACGTGCTATTACGTACAAGGAATGTCTCTGCATCTTGAACAACTAAGGTAAATGCATATTTTTCTTTGATTTTTATATTACTCCATTTACATTCTATTAAGGATATATTCTATATATGTATCATACACCTTCAATCACATAACTTTTTTACTTATTTCAGGATGAGCTTGAGGATCATTCGCCAATGAAACGTCGTGTTAATCTGCTAAGACGTCTTAGTCGTTTCCTCTTAAAACGTTTTTTCGGCATATTTCAGGTTTAAAATAAGGATATCACGTGGAAGTTATATTGGGATGCGTGCTGAGACGGTCTGACAGCGATTAGTGTATTGAATTTGTAAACAAACTCTTTATGTGGTCAATAAATCCTTATGAAATAATTATATAGGTGTTTTTTTTACTATGCCCATAATGCATTTGAACGGAAAAACAGGGAAACGGAGAAAAAGAGTGCGTGTTTCTATGGAATCAGGAACTATTATTAAATAAATATATAACACATCGGTTTTTTACATACCTTCACCGGGTTGCTCGTTTCCTTCAGTAGTGGGTGGTGGCGAAGTTGACGTGGGTTGCACTGTGTGGGCTGCCAGTGGGAGTTGTTGCATCTCCTGCTACTTCTTCTTCTTCTCCTGCTTCATGGTCATGACCCGTTTTCACCTTCCTAATAAATGAGTTTGGGGCTCCAACACCATAATAGTAATGGTGTCTGACTTGAGTGGCTACTTCGTCGGCTGACAGTTCACTACTAGAGTTATTTCCCATATCTGAAAGGGAGGAATAATGACTGTTTTATATATTCCGCTTCTTTCAACGGGTACATATTTTATAAGAATATCTATTCCATATACAGATGAATCTTATTGCTGTTTTAATATTTACTATACTCTATGTTTCAAGTAAATGGAAAGTGTTATATGCTACTTACTGAATAGTGACGGAGGGAAATGACGTTTCGGTCAAGAGAAATACTTGTAGGGACGGAGGGTTGGTGTGTTGCACTTACTCTATACACTTTGGGTGGGTAAGGAATAACATCATTTCCCTTGTCGGTTGTATTTATGATGTACAGTTGGGAAGTAATAATCAGGTGTGACATATGATGTTTTCGATGAAGTATTGTATTCCAAAGATGAAGTTCACGCCTTGTAGCGATAGAATTTATCCCCATTGGAGGAAAGATGTGTGGAAGTTTTATATATGAGTCATATGTGTGTGTGTGTGTGTGTGTTTGTGTGTGGACGGCCTTTGTTGTGAGGAAATGATAAGGCTTGTTTATTCGTGTCTGCGAGAAACATGACTGGAGTGATACTGATTTTGATAAAATGAGTCATGTGGATGACCTTTGGGGTGAGGGAATGATAAAGACTTGTTTATTCATGTTAGTCTGAATCATTGCTGGGAGAGGCTTGATGCTTCGTCACAACAGGTTTGTAATCAGTGATTGTGATAAAGGGGTCTTGGGTAGCGGGGCTTTCGTAGTTCATTATCTCTTGAAGGATTGTCACATCAAGACGTGAACTCTCGCCATGGCTTCATCAGCCTCCTCTTGTAAGTTAGTTTTCGGGAACTTGTCCGAAAATAAGTTCAGGAAGAGGAATATGTGTCTAGTAGTGGCCACTAACTGTGTGACATGCAGGAATTACGGTGTTGTGGCGGACGTCATGCGAGCTATCCATATGCCGAATTGGCAGGTTTTCGATATTCTCGCACTGGTGCATCATATGCCTGTCTTCGTGATAGGGGTATTGAAGGGTCCGCCATTGTTGAAAAGACCTGAAAATATCACATCTTGGGAATGCGACGAAGAAGTTGATCTACCCACCATAGCTACCTTATTACACAATACGGTATTGGTGCCCCCACCCTTGAAGATAATGAATACGCGCAAAAGAGCGTGGCTTATTCCAAAGATGAAGATCACGCCGATCGTTTGGGCAGAGATACCAAACAGATGAGGTTCAATCACTTTTTTTTCTTCGGTCAAGAAATTGAAGGAAGAATTATTTAAATCATCGTATGACTATGCCAAATATGTATCTTTCCCGCTGGCATCGGTCAGAGCGGATGGTTAATACGACTTGGTTTGAATCAATATTTTACCTGTGTTAGCTACATTCAGTGATGAAATGAGCAAAATTGGTAAAATATGCTGCGTGGCTATAATGAAAAAGAATTTATCCCTGTTGGAGGAAGGTGTGTGGAAGATTTATATATGAAAAACTTGTTAGCTAAATTTAAAAGCTTTGAGGTGTTAGATGAAACGTCGTCGTCTTCGATACACGGTCGGGAAAGTGCTGGAGAAGATGTTTGTGGTATATACTAAGGGCTGATGTCCAAGGAACAGGTGTTATAAAATATATAGTAGCCGTAGTATGTTTCGTTGAAGTAGTTGTTTTTGAAAAAAGCGAATGCGCATATTATCGCGTTCGTGTTTTGTACAGTTTTTTTCTAATGTATGTATTTGTATGGAATATTAATTCATTCCCCTGTATTTAGGATTGGTTATAAATATAAAATAACAATTCCGTCTGTAATTTGATTTTTCAACCTCTTTCAAACTCTGTATAATAAATAACAAAATTGAAATGTGTACCTTTGTCCTTGTGTTCGCCACCTAGATTATGACTCAAATTCTATGAAAAATAAAATTTCACGTTTGGCGTGAAGTCAGCTGGGCAAATATGGCGATAAGGTCTCGTTTCTTCATATGTGTGTGTGTGTGTGTGCGTGATTCATCATCAGATAACATTGACTCTGATATGGTTATTGGGGGAGATATCACATGTGATGAAGTCAGTCGCCACCTATTCCTTTTATCATGATACTCTGAATATCTAAGCAGCTGTGTATATATATATACAAAACAAAATGTAACGGCTGAGAGAGAGAGAGGGAGGGAGGAGGGAGGGAGGGAGGGAGGGAGAGAGAGTATATTCGCAATGTGCATATATAAATTTAGAGATTTTATAGGAGGAGGATGAGGTGAACGTCCCGGTTACTTTGAAAACATTAAAGGGGACATGAGTCGCAAAAAACAGTGAACTGAGTCTATTTGGGGGTCAGGGTGGGGTCAAGTTTTATTCCCGTAGAGTTACGTGCATCATCAGGGGTAGAAAAGTGGGGGGTCAATTGGGGTGGGGGTTGAAATGTTGGTTTTTATTCCCTGAGAGTTATGTTGACGTCACAGGGGGTAGGAAAGGTGGAGTCAATTGGGGTCAGGGGTTGAAAGAATGGTTTTATTCCCAGAGAGTTATGTGACGTCACAGGGGTAGAATAGTGGAGTCAAGAGGGGTTAATGTTTGGGGTTGACGGGGTTTGTTACCCAGTAGACGTGAGTCATATGGGGTCTTTGGGGTGGAATGGTTTTATCCAGAGAGTTACGTGACGTCACAGTGGTAGAATAGTGGATCAATGGGGTGAGGGGTTGAAATGTGGTTTTTTATCCGGAGAGTTACGTACCACAGGGGGGAAAGGAAGGTGGAGTCAATTTGGGGTCAGGGGTTGAAAGAATGGTTTATTCGAGAGTTACGTGACGTCACAGGGTAGAATAGTGGAGTCAATTTGGGGTGAGGGGTTGAAATGTTGGTTTTTACCCCGAGAGTTACTACGTCACAGGGGGAGGGGAAAGGGTTGAGTCCCAAGTGTGAGGGCTTGAAATGTCGGATCATTCCCGGAGAGTTCCCACGTGACGTCACAGGGGGTATGTCAGGGGTTGAAAGAATGGTTTTATTCCCCTTAGAGTTACGTGACGTCACAGGGGGTAGGAAAGGTGGAGTCGATTTGGGGTTAGGGGTGAGGCCACGCCCCCCTAATATCCCAGAATAGTGGAGGGTTGAAGGATGTTTTATTCCCTTATAGTTACGTGACGTCACAGGGGTAGAAAAGTTGGAGTCGATTTGGGGTTAGGGAGGCCACGCCCCCCTAATGATGAGCTCATGTACGTACATGACTTGTAAGACAAATGGAGTCAATTTGGGGTCAGGGGTGGCCACGCCCCCCAGAATAGTGGAGGGTTGAAAGGATGGTTTTATTCCCTTATAGTTATGTGACGTCACAGGGGTAGAAAAGTGGAGTCGATTGGGGTTAGGGGAGGCCACGCCCCCTAATATGAGCTCATGTACGTACATGAGCTTGTAAGACAAAATGGAGTCAATTATGAGCTCATGTACTACGTACATGAACTTATCATACATATGGAGTCAATTATGAGCTCATGTACGTACATGAGCTTATAATACAAATGGAGTCAATTGGGGTCAGGGTGGCCACGCCCCCCAGAATAGTGGAGTCTATATGGGGTCAGGGTGGCCACACCCCCCCGAACAAGTGGAGTCTAATATGGGGTCAGGGTGGCCACACCCCTTTTGGGGGTTTTGGGGGTTGCCCCGCCCCTTTTTAGGCCTCACGTACGTACATGAGCCAATCAGGAGGGGGGAGGGGGGTAGCCACGCCCCTTCCCCTTGGGGGGGGTGGGGGCGTGGGGCGGGGCTAGAAAAGTGGAGTCTATATGGGGTCTTTTCCTCTACTAATAATAATAATATCATCACTCACTGATGTCGCAATACATGGGACACCAGAGTTGAAGAGAAAGAAAGGGATAATATGGATGGGTATCAAAACCTGAAAATAGAAAATAAGAAGGGTATGGGATATGCCAGTGGAAATTGTACCCATAATCATAGGAACACTAGGCACGATCCCAAGATCCTTGAAAAGGAATCTGGGGAAAAACTAGAGGCTGAAGTAGCTCCAGGACTCCTGCAGAAGAGTGTGATCCTAGGAAAAAGTGATGGACTCCTAAGGAGGCAGGATGCAACCTGGAACCCCACACTATAAATACCACCCAGTTGAACTGGAGGACTTTGATAGCACAAAAAAAAAAAAAAAAAAAAAAAATATATATATATATATATATATATATAATAAATAAATTGTAATTTCAAAATACCAATGTGCCCTATGCACAGGCTGACGGGCGTATTTCTTGGGATGGACGCAAATCATTTTACATCATAGTCACGTAAGTAGAATTAACAATGGGCCGCCACATATAAGTGGAAAAAAATGCAGACAAAAACAGTCAAGTAGAACGAATTCTCTTTGACTAACAATCCTTCTTAGCACACATTCAGTTCACGAGCAGGATAAGGAGACAATCAGATTAGTCTTTAATAACCCCTTGAAAAGTCAGCAGAGGTTTGCTATGCTCTTCCACATTGACGACATTGATTTGGCTGATAAAATTCGTAGAGAAATATTTCCCTAACCTACACGGAAGGAAATTCAGTCCCAAATCTAATATAACCAGTACATCTCTGGTTAAAAGCTTTTCCGAAAGGTTTTCCATATTTCAAGTTCTTCTATATTAATCCAAAGGCAAAAAATGTTTTCTATTTTTCTACTGCGTAAAAATAGGATTCTGGGTTTTTTCTTTTGATGTGTTCATTAATATACAAACATTCAGCGTGGCTATAGGTTCGTCCCTATTTCTTATATCAACATAAAATGGCCCTAAAAGACATAACTAAAAGAATTATAATTGTTAAGAGGTTTGTCATGTAAGTTACGAAAGACATTGCACAGGAGCAAATCTAGTTATGGTATTTTCAACGTTTTACTCATTTTGGTGGATTAATTATAAATGGAATAAAACTGATCCTCGTGAAGAGAAAAACGTGTTCGCCACTTTACACAAAGACAACAAAGACAATTTACACGAAACTAATTAATTTCAAAGAATAAAACAAACATCGCAACGAAATTTCTTCAGTACAATGGAATTTTCTGTATAGCGTGCAATGCTGTGCGAGCTGTGAGCCACGGCCCACGAAACTTTCAGCAACAGCCTGGTGGTGGCCTGTCCTATAGCGTTGCCAGACCCACGATCATGGCTAAATTTAACCTTTAAAAAAAAAAGACACTACTGAGGCTAGAGGGCTGCAATTTGGTATGTTTGATGATTGGAGGGTGGATGATCAACATACAAATTTGCAGCCCTCTAGCCTCAACTCAGTAGTTTTTAAGATCTGATGGCAAACAAAAGTGGGGACGGACGGACAAAGCCTCTCATTTTCTTTGACAGAAAACTAAAAAAGTAAAAACCAGTCTCCATTTTACTTGAACGTTTTGGCGATAAAGTTCCCGTTTGTTTCGAGACTAAATTACAAAATCACAAATTCAATAGCTTTTCTTCTAATAACTCCACCACGCAGTAAAATGGAGTCTCTCATTTGACTTTTCCTTCAGAAACACAATGACAGCGTGATCCTAAGAACCTATTCGAGGAAACAAATTTCATATATTTCAACATCTGGATATCTATCCGCCATGGCTCAACATCGGTTTCTTTAGAATATAATCGGTGTTGAATGACCTCATAGGTCGCAGTGTTTTTGGTCTAAATTCTATATTCTCTATTCCACAAACTCATATCAAACTTTCTCGATGACATGTCCAAAGTTGATTTCGTCAGGATTTAACACCATATATCATACCACTGTTCTACTTCCTTTGAAATTATTGTCGAAGTTCGTGCCATGATCATTGTTGAAACACTGTAATCGCAATGTCAGTGTAACTGTCGGAAAACTTACTGCCGAAAATACTTATTCCAAACCCTACTAGTTTCCCGCTCAGTAAATATTACAGTGTTTTTATATTTACCGCATACACACCAGTTTATCAAATTTCTGTGACATATTGCAAGTGGCTTTACAGAAATGGAAATGAATAAGATGATCAGGTTATTTCACTTCTTAATAGTTTCATCTAATTTTGTTGGATAATGGCCATAACGAGTACCTGAACAGCAGTGGGGTAATGGTTTGATTGTATGGTGTTTTTACGTTGCATGGAACCAGTGGTTATTCAGCAACGGGACCAACGGCTTTGCGTGACTTCCGAACCACGCCCAGAGTGAACTTATATCACCAGAAATACACATTTCTGACGCCTCAATGGAATGCCCGAGAATCGAACTCGTGGCCAGCGAGGTGGCAGGCCAACACCAAGCCGACCATGCCGCTGAGGCGCTGCAGGGTAATGGTATAAGGTAGGATGGTTATTTCAACGCTAATGACCAAGGCTACAAAATTATAATCCTTCCAACTCTCTACGTATTTTAATATTATGATTTCTTACCATAACCAGCTGTTGTTCAGGTACTGTTATGCCATGAGGCAACAAAATTAGATGGAACTATCAAGAACTCAAATAACCTGATCATCGCATTCATTTCCATTTCAGTAACACCATTTACAATATGTCACAGAAATTTGATAAACTGGTATGACTCCATCATGTGGTGTGTATGCGGTAAATATAAAATTGATTGATTGCTTTATTAATTCATACTGGCGTCGCAACGACGAGGTTATTGACGCCGTATCACTAAAAGGAATTGCAAAGGAAAAAGTCAATTAAAATGCTATAAATACGTTTGTATAAAATCTGTCAGAGAACTACAGAGAACGGTAAATATAAAAACACTGTAATATGTACTGAGTGGACAACTAGTAGGAGTTTGGACAAAAAGTATTTCCGGCAGTAAGTTTCCCGGACAGAAACGCTGACATTGCAATACAGTGTTTCAATAATGGTCATGGCAGGAACTTCAACAATAATTTCAAAAGTAGAACAACAGAAAGGGTGCTGATGAATTCCACATCAATGTCAGTGGTGATAAATCCTTTGTAAAACCCGACCAAATCAACTTTGGATAAACCATCAGAATAAAAAAGATTTATATAAGTTTGTGGAATAGAGAATACAGAATTTGGGCCAATGGCCAAACCCTGAGACCTATGAAGTCATTCAGCGCTGAAACAAATATTGACAGTAAAAAGGATTGAAAGGTGTAACAGAAGGAAAACCTCGCAGATTGCACCATGAATCAATTATTAGAAGATGGGAGAGAAGATGGAGAGGATGCAGCTAGAGGCCAAAAGGACGCTTCAAAGAACCCTAAGTAAAGCCTGCAGTACACTGCATGAGGTGCACTAACGGCACTAACACCCCCCCCCCCCCCGGCCTTGGAGTATACGAGTTGGTTTCAAATAGCAACCCAGGGTTCTCCATCCTCCCATGACACAATGATCCTTTAACGTCCAGTTTCCCCATCAAAGAAGGAGGCACACTTACAGTGAGTGAGACTGTCTACCCGACATTTAAATGGTAATCTGCAACATTTCTTAATAGCCAATTCATTTGCTCTAAGAAAAGGAACAGAAGTTTTCAAATAACTTGGGACTTTTTTACTGTTAACAATTCTTCTTCTATACCCAACTTTTCTAGTCTTTTTATCGTGACCATTTATATCACAATTCTCCGTCACAAGTCGCTGATAATTTAGAGTAAGCCAAAACGTCAGCCATTAACTCAATGAAGAAATTTCGATGGAACTGAATAATATACAAATGCTAAATATAAAAGCTAGAAAATTATGTGACGTTTCTTATCAAAACAACAAAGAAATGGAAGTAAAAAAAAAAAAACAGGAATACGCGATGCATATAAATACCTTATATGCAAGAATACACAGCTGGTGGGAAATGATTAACGTTGGGGGTTACGATACCTTGAAGAAATGTTACAGCTACACTATCAAGCATATGACCTGCAGTAAAGTTTGACTTTAAAGGGAATGAAGGATTGCTGGCACTCGCCACGAGACAGTATGACAGCAGCATACACTCGACAGCAAGAGGCGTAAGTTTCCATTGAAATCAAAAACTGTGGAGTTTCCTCTTACAGTGCTTTTATTTACAACAATTACAAGTTTTACACATCCAAACATGGTACAGCATTACCACGCTGTCAAATCAATGGATCAGAAGCATGCGCCATTATTATCATCATCACAAAAGTGAAAAGCAACATGAACAATACCTAGCTTTTACGAAGTGTCGGGAAACTTCGTCAAAAGAAAAAAAAAACTTTAAGCTGAAATAACGAATATTTTAAAATATTCAGAAACTCGGCAGTTTGTACTACCAAACCATACCGAAGTCATAACCCAGTCAAGGGTTGTTAACTCTGGGGGAAAAGCCCCGTAAATATGTCAAAGCATCTTCCTCTCTTGGCCAATGGTATCCTCGTACACCGGGTAAGGCCACTGACTAAACATAGTTACCAAAGGCCATTGTTGCCTATCATGTATTAACGTAATTGGCATTGCTTTTGCTTTATTATTATCTCAGCCTTGTTACTGCTTTTTGTTATATTTTGTTGTATATAAAATTAGCGTAAGGAAATTAGTTTTTAAGGTTTTAGTTTTAAGCTTTACTTTGGTCTCGGCTGAACGTAAGCGAACTACTTGTTAAACCTCCTCCCCGCTTGTTAAATGTTTGTGAGCATCTTATTAATGCTAGTTTTTTTTTTTTTGTTTATCTTTCGAGTGGTTGGTGAAAAGGACACCAGTGAGGATATTGGAGGGTCGCGACTTTTTCCCGAGAACAGTTCGGGCTCGCTATTCTCCCCGCATGGTTGTGCAGCTGGCATATTTTTCTTAATCGCCCTTCGAAGGATTTGTCGTCGTCAGTATTGAAGGCGCAGGGGCATTTCTGCCATCTGCGGTGACTTTCCCCTTACAGTGTGTACTTTTCCGCGGGCTCTGATATCGGCGCTGGATCCCGACAGAGTGGACGTGGGAGACTTCACTGTATTTTTCTATGACGTCCTTCTGAGCTGCAGCGGTGGGGGCATTGAGGCCCGTGAAGGTGCAAGTAGGGCGGTTGCTGCCAGGTAGGGAATTCCCCTTGTGTTTTTGGTTGGGAGCACGACAGACTCCTTTCCCATGGTATTGGTGACCTGTGTAGCTGCACGCCCTTCAGATAGCAGAGTATTGGCCTGGTACGTGGCATTGTCCCAGTGGATGTAAGAGATCACGGCTCCCCTGTATTTCGGCCTTCAGCAAGGCAACTGTTTAGCCTGAATCGTTTGGGGCATCCATTCATCCCTTATTCAGTGTGAGGAGCTCTTCCCGAGTAATCTTTTTTTTTTTTTTTTTTTTTTTTTTTTTACTCTCGTATAGTGAGTCTTTCGAGACTGTTGGCATTTCGTATTGCCGCTTTATATTTATATATATATATATGCCAATCTGTGTATATCTTGTCACGAGTGATGCTGTAATTTTCATTATTTCTTGTGTATTATCTATTAAGATGTTTGATACTTTGGTATTATTACAGTTTCAACCATTATGGGAAATCTATTATATTGATATTTTTCCCGAGTAAAGCACGTGATAACAAAACACTTCTTCTCAATACATTATTGTCGCTAATGCATACTTACAGAGAAAAAAAAATTTAAGTTTTTACCTCAAATTTTTCCTAAGTCTGGAGAGGTGTTTCCTCTACGGTAATGTTTACTTTTAATGAGCCCTCTAACTTACTTTCTTACGCAAACAAAAGCAGTTCCAGTTACTCATTATTGGCCGAGAGGTGTGACATTATGAAGTCATGGGTTTCATAACCAATTACGAACGATTTTAGTCGAAAACTAAGTTTCACTAGCATTTCAGCGGAGTAAAAAGTTACCTGTCTAGTGTCCACTGGTATCCTTGTTTGACTTAATACTCGAATAATGAAGCAAAAAACGGCATTTTGTCTTCCTGTACCTATGGCAGAGGCAGTGGCTGGCTCTTCTGGCATTAATTTTGGACAGACCTTCAATTTCCTACCAATTGTTTGCAGTGCAATGTGGTCGTCGGGTACCTGGCACTTCTACTACTTAACCCTTAAACGCAGAAGCGGTAAAAAAAAAAAATAAAAAAAAAAAAATTTCTCCCGTGTGCCGGAGAAGTTTCAGAGTGAGCGCGGGAGCGGAAAAAATATTTTTTTCAAAAAATCATTGCCTGAAGTTTAGTATGCAACCATCAGAAATGAAAAAAAAAATCATCATCATTCATCATATAAATAATGCGATATATGATAGGCGCAAAAACGAAATTTCATATATAATTGTATTCAAATCGCGCTGTGCGCAAAACGGTTGAAGGTAACAAGTTACTTTTTGGGGCGTTTTTTTTCGTTGTAATGTACACTAAATTGCGATCATTTTGCCATATAACAAATTGTAAAACGATAAAAGCAACACAGAAAATATTATCACAAAATAATGCATGAATTCGTAATGCGCAGACGTAAACACATTTTTTTCAAAAGTTCACCATAAATCTAAATATTGTCCTAGAGACTTCCAATTTCTTTCAAAATGAAGACAAATGATTGAATATTACTATACTGTAAGAATATTAGCTTACAAATGCAGTTTTCGACCATATCTGACGAGTTAAAGTTGACCGAATGTCGAATTTTTTATATATATTTTTTATATGCAATTATTTCGGAAATAAGAAAAGCTACAACTTTCAAATATTTTTCGTTTTATTCTACATGAAATTGCGCACATTTTCATATATACAAAAATCTATGAAATGCCTAATATGAAATGGAGCAAATATTCCGAGAATGGGACTTACGCATTTCGGAGATTTGTGGCGGAGAATCCGCGCGCGGAGGGAAGGAAAGTTTTTTTTTAAATTCACCATAAATGTAAATATTGTGTTAGAGACTTCGAATTTGTATAAATGACTGAATATTACTAGACTGTAAGAGTTTATCTTACAATTGCGTTTTTCGACCATTTCGGTAGAGTCAAATTTGACCGAACGTTGTTTTTTTTTTCTATTTATCGTGATTTATATGCAAATATTTCAAAAATGAGAAAAGCTACAACCTTCAACTATTTATTGTTGTATTATACATGAAATTGCGCACATTTTCATATATAAAAACGTTATGTAACGGCTAATTTAAAATGGTGCAAACATTACCACAATCGCACGTATGATTTTTTCGGAAGTGTTACCGCGCGGACGTAAAGAAAATGTTATTTTTTTTCATAAATTCACCAATAAATCGAAATATTTTGCTAGAGACTTCCCCCAATTTGTTGCAAACTGAAGTTTAAATGCTTGATATTACTAGAATATAAGCGTTTAGCTTACAATTGCGTTTTTCGACCATTTCGGTAGAGTCAAAATTGACCGAAGGTTGAAAATTGTCACTTATCATTTTTTATATGAAAATATTTCAAAATTGATAAAAGCTACAACCATGGGTTGTTTTTAGTTGTATTGTGCATGAAATTGCGCACATTTTCATATATAAAACTTTATGTAACGGCTAATTTAAAATGGTGCAAACATTACCACAATCGCATGTATGATTATTTTCGGAAGAGTTACCGCGCGGACGTAAGGAAAAGTTTTTTTCATAAATTCACCATAAATCGAAATATTGTGCTAGAGACTTCCAATTAGTTGAAAAATTAAGTTAAATGATTGAATATTACTAAAAAGTAAGTGTTTTAGCTTACAATTGCGTTTTTCGACCATTTCCGTTGAGTCAAAGTTGACCGAAGGTTGAAATTTTGGCACTTATCCTTATTTATATGAAAATATCTCAAAAACTGATAAAGCTACAATCATGAGTATTTTTTTGTTGTATTCTACATAAAAATGCGCACATTTTCATATATAATAGTCCATGTAACGGCTAATTTAAAATGGTAAAAAAATTATGTCAAAGTGACGAAATAATTTCCGAGATATATCAGATACTTTTTAGTGCGGCAAGAAAGAAATTCGCGCTTGCGCGCTGCGTAACGATTGTAAACAAAACAACACCTTGATCCGTGAACTCCCAGCATCCCCCAAGGCGCGGCGTTATTCAAGAGTTTTCGGCTGGTAGGCCTAAAAGTATTTTTCCGCGAATTTTTAAAAAAAACTTTTGTATGTCGACGTAAACTACGTCCAGTCGGCACCCGAGAGACAAAAATGTCGACGTAAAATACGTCCAGTCGGCGTTTAAGGGTTAAGTTGCATGTCAGGGAACCTTGCAACGGCTTCACGTTTTCCTCAAAGCAGCAGCACATCTTTATCAACCAACAGTTTAAGGTAAGCTTCATTAATTTAAAGAGTATATTATAATGGTGGTAGTATAACGATGTATACAGCAGTACCATCACTTTGGATTTGGTTTGATGGATGTTAGGTAGTGGCCTTAAGGGGGGGGTCGCGCCAGGGGGGCGAAGCCACCCCGCTAGGCCTAGGTAGGGGTACAGGGCCCTAGGTAAGGTTAGGTGGTTGTATTAGGTTCGGTAGTGCCCCGAAAATCACTGTGGCCTTAAGGGGGGTGTTGGGGGGGCCAGGGGGGGCGGAGCCCCCCCCCCCACTAGGCCTAGGTAGGGGTACAGGGCCCTAGGTAAGGTTAGGTGGTTGTATTAGGGTTCGGTAGTGCCCCGAAAATCACTTTTTCTCCTCCTCCCCCCACCCAAAAACCCCGCTTCCCACTGGGATCCCCCATAATTGAAGTAGTAGGTTTATGCTTAGATTTTGTGTGTGAAGAGTAACTCTTAGTTTCTTTTTTATTCATTTCCTCATGTTTCTATGCGATGTGCAACACCATCTGGTCTTTTTTGCAGTTTTTCGTCGTTTAATACTTGAAAAAACGGGTGCGGCCTTCTCCTCGACATTTACCTTTCTGGAAAAAAAAAACTCGTTTTTTTTTAACTCCAATTACATAGTAAATCTCTAAATCGGATGGTTTGCAGTCAAAATAAATGTTTAAATCCGTTGGAACTACATTATTTCTGATGCAACAAATATATTTTTATTCCAGTTTTCCCATAATGGTTGAAACTGTAATTTTACCGATACTTTTTATATTTTAAGATTTAGTTTATAATTGTAGGTAGGAGAATTAAGTTTTCCCCCCTGTTGGTCTCTTACTTCTTTCTTCTCTGCTTAGTTATAGGTATTGGTTTATATTTATGTTGGTGTTGGGCCCATTTTACTAATTTATTTAGTTTATCTCTCAATATTTTCTGTCTAGGGTTTAGTATTAGTAATTAGGAAACTAAACCTACGGGAGTAGTAAGGACTAAGTTGTGTCCGGTATAGTCACAAGGCTGACTTATTATTCTTTTGCCTTTGATTTGTTAATAAATATTGTTGAGTTTTCCCTGTGTGTTTTTATCTCCGCTGACTGAATTTATCTGGATACTTGGTAAGATCACTGTCCTCTCTATTCTTGTGCAAAAGAACTTGCACCCCGGCCCAACAAGGGTTGTAACATTGCCCTAGTCTAGTGGTTAAAGTGCAAACAAACTTCAATGCCGAGGAGTGCCAAAATAGGCTTGTGGACACTTTGGCAGGTGGAAATGCCCTTTAAATGACTGATGAACATCATCTCCCACGGCCAATTGCAACCACAATGACATCTTTGATATTTTGTTGACATCCCGACCTATGGTCATCTTGTGCACTGCCCGTTTTCCTCTTGAATACAGCAACCGCCCTATTAATAGTGGAAAAGGAAGACGAGCCTCCAACAGGTGTACTGAATAAGTCATCATGGATTTCTAAAGCTGTAAATTTGTCCAAACGTCTGGATCTCTGATATACTGTTTACAGTGAAGTAAACATTTATGAGTCCATTTCGAGAGGATGAAAAGCATTATTTGCAAAAACGTTCATACAAAAACCACAACCTTAATAATGCTCCCTATCTGGTATGGAACTTTAGTAACAAAATTAAGAATTATTTTAACTGACATCTCCTCTGGTAGGGAAAAATGCTTAGAGTAGTTCGGTAAACCGGGAAAATGTACTTTACCATGACAAGAGCATATGATGAAATTAGATATAGAAACTGAACGAGATATATGTAGGCTCTTTAATTACTTGTGGCTACTGGTCGTAGTGCACATGAAACCTGCTATGCTGACCTGTAACTTCAGAGCCTGGCCAGGCCTAATACTTGGCAAATATCACCATGAAATTCAAAAGATGTGATGGAGTCAAAAGACTGTAAAGGATTTCAATTGTAGCAAAGAAGCAAAGAGAGTGTGTTTCGTCACACGCACAGGAAGAGTCAAATAAACAGTTGAGGAAAAATCGAAATCCTCTTGCTAGAGAGCGAAACTATACTATGTTTTTTTCCATCTGTCCATCCGCCTGTGGTGTTTTTGTATGGTAAAACTGCGTCCCGGGCTTGAAATAGTTACATTCAGCTTACATTCAACGCTTATAATAATATCCTATTTCGAATATTAACGGTGTAATTCGTATACAGTACATTATTAAAACACTTTTCAGTTGCAAATGTACACCAAGATATCCTTTTATTTACATAAAACTTACACATAGCGTAACTATCTAAAACCCGGGACGCAGTGTTACCATACAAAAACACCACAGGCGGATGGACAGATGAAAAAAAAACAAGAGTATAGGAAGCATTCTAGAGCGAGAGAAATGTCAGAAGCCAAACGACGTTTCCTATGAAAAATAAAAGTGAAAAAGGACGTTAATATTCGATTTAAATACATCGAATCTCAACTAATTTATAGAGGATTTGCTAATAAAATGTGCATTGGTCTCTTGATAGCTCAAGGCAACAAAGATATTGGAATTGAAAGAGCTTTTGAAATGGTTCAAGCAAAAATACATCTCGTAAATACAATACATCTCGCCCTAGAGCAAGCACAGAGAAATGAGAGCACAGTAGAAGCTGAGCAAAGCTAATCCAAAGAAAATGCATACTGCACAAGTGAATATGCTTGCATGCATATTTTCACGGTATTGATGACAAACGTCCTTCGTTTCAGGTTCAATGTAATACAAAATATTTTTCATAGTTGAAATAAAGAAGAGTTACATCTCATAATCCTAAGTTCTCCCTTTATTTTCTCCTAATCTACTCAACGAAAACCAGACTTTCATTCGTATAAGATTCTCCAAGCATGGTTTGTTTTATTTATTTATTCTATAATCAGTTTCCTTATTAATCGTATCTCTAGCAACAACAGAATACAAAATACAATCCATCATTAAAACCAGTTTCTTTCATCACGGTTTTCTCTCTCTCTCTCTCTCTCTCTCTCTCTCTCTCTCTCTCTCTCTCTCTCTCTCTCTCTCTCTCTCGGTAACAACGGTAAGTGATATACGATCCAAGATTAAAAATATTTTTTCTTTTGAGGGAAAACAGGAAACAAAATATGATTTAACAACGAGAAAGACGACGCCAATCCCATTTTTCCCCTCCGTGACATTTTTAAACTAACGACCAGTACAAGAATGACACAAAGACGCACAGAAAAGGCCTAGGGCCGTTACGTGAAAGTCAAAGGTACGCCATCTCTTTCTTATTAGAAATATTTTCCATGTATGAACAATCGCACCAAAGTAACACTAATAGACATGAATAGCAAGTTATTTATCAAACCTGCGTAGTAACAAATCTTTCATTGAATTGTAGAGATCTCCTACTGGACAGAATGAGAATAAAGTCCGATAATATTTATGTCAATAATAAGTGAGCATCATTACCTTTAGATGTTTCACCAGGAGTCAAAATCAGATTTAGCTTAAAAAAAACTCAATTATGACGTAAAGCCTACTTTCAAAATCATTACTTATCTATTGGTCCTCAATTCACTTATATTCATGAATACTGACTTCCTAAGCACTTTTATTCTAATATGCATTTCGCATATCTCCATAACTGCATATTTTACAATGTAGTTGAGTTAGGTTAATAATATATAACAACAGTAAGTGGAGTAGCAATGAAAATTATCCAAGTATGCAGGTATACATATGTATAAGAGATAGTTGTATAAGGAATGGCATAAAGAGATCAAAAGTATGTTAAATTAATCAAGCAAAACTGTATTTCAAGTCAAGAAATCACTCGCTGTTGGGTATGTGGGGTGGGTGAAGTGGGGAATGAGGTGATGGGGTATCAGTGGGATGAGTGACCTTTAGGGAAAGAGGCAGTGAGGTTAGTGAAGGGGTTGAAAGAGGTTAGAGGTGCTAGAAGGGTCAATAAGGTTGGAAGAGAGCAGAGGCATCTAGGGCAGATATGACCGCAAATGCCCAACTTTGTGCTTATCAAAACATGAAAGGAAACAAAAACCTTTTGAGGGTTATAATTAAAGAACAAAATGTTTTTTCTTCCTGGTCTTATCGCCGCTAAATGGAACCTCAAATATGTATTTTATCTTGTCTCATACTTACCACAAACACTTGATCCGTTGGTGATAACAAAGTACTTACACCTTATCTACGAAAGCCTCAGGTGACACTCATCCCATCAAGGTTTAAGGAACTGACTTTGTACCTTAAACCTCGGCCAGAACAGCCCTTATAAGAACCTAACCTCATACATTTCATTTAACACCTTCCTCGCGAACTTACTTTTAAGGTCTACTTGGTAACCTGGTCTCGGGTATTTGCAGAGAAATATCTATGCAGGCAGCTCAAGGAGAGAAGTACTTATGCAAATAATGAATACTAAACGCAGGAGACAGTAAATTATTACTATCTTAATCCTAACTTAGAAAAAGAAGAAAAATTGGAACGAGTTTTTCAGACAGGCTTCCGACTAGCACACTAAGTACAAAAAACAAAACAAAAAAACAAACACGCAACAAACAACTTGACATATTGTCATCTCTTGGTAGACCACCATTACTACTACAGCTAAATAATAATAATGCCAAGCATTCCCAGGGCGGTTGTAAACAGTACTTCCAATAAATATATGGCCCCAAAATATGCCATTGCTTGCGATATCAATGGCCTTTGCACCTTCACACTGAAATAATCTATGTCAATAAAACAGCAGATTTATATTTAGTTTGTTTGTTTGTATGGTGTCTTTACGTTGCATGGAACCAGTGGTTATTCAGCAACGGGACCAACGGCTTTACGTGACTTCCGAACCACGTCGAGAGTAAACTTCTATCACCAGAAATAACACATCACTCAGCTCCTCAATGGAATGCCCGGGAATCGAACACGCGACTACCGAGGTGAGAAGCAAACGCCAAACCAACCACGCCACTGAGGCGCTGATTTATATTAAGTCTTAATATCTGAAATACTTCATGATAATAAAGCGCTCGAGTGCATTCAAGATAGGGGTAGCTTGTGCATTCCGTGAAGAGGAATCAGTGTTCCACAGATGAGTCTTTTATGTAAGTGCAAGAGACGGACGATTCTTGAGAAGTTGTCTGCATAGACGGCTCTTCCTTTATTCCGCAGTTAAGGGTCGAAGGTGATACTATTTCATCCTTGATTCCACAATTAAGAGACGAATGTCATATCGACTCTTTCATCCTAAATTCGCCTGTTAAGACTGTTTCATCCTGGATTCCGCAGTTAAGGGGCGAATGCGATACTGACTTATCTCTTTTTCACTGCAGCCAATATTTATTCATAATGCGAAACTCCAAATATTGTTCTTTGTGTACCAACTCAATACCAGACGCCGAAGTGATTTAACAACACAACGTCGACATTTACCACCATACACTAGAAGTCTTTCACGTTACGTGTTACCGGCTTCATTCCAGGTTGAATTTTAACCAAGCAAATCGTCATTATTACCCTCAGGGGCTCAAAACTCCAATTCCGTATTCTTTCTTCATATCATATCATATTCAAGACGAAGAGTATCGTCGCTATCAAATCACGGGCATAAATTAGTTTACCATACTCAAATCATCAATATAGCCTATAACTAACAATGAAGTCATCCGTATAAAGCTACAGTTTCCCGGCGACCCGGTAACAAGAAATATTTTAAAATGAATATAGCAACCTCTTGAACATCCCTCCACCATTCCAGGCCACTAAGCCTCTTCATCTCCGGCAACTTCCTCATCCTCTCCCATCTTCCATAACGATCCATTAGGTGGTTTCCAGCGCACCTAGTCGGACAACGCTGAGTAATAACCACCACAAGTTAAATCCTTGGAATCCCCGTTCTGACGCCACTAACACCTGGGCCCTAGGAACAAAATTACTTACTTGATTCTGGAGATCAGGTACATCGAGGCCTTTGCCCTCACTCGACTTCCAAGTTCTCCCACGAAATCGCGTTACTGTCTATTACTTCCGACGAGGAGGTTAAGGTTTTGGTTCTGTTCACTCTATATGGCTGTTTATGTTTGTTAGTAGGGATACGCATATCTATTCCTTAATGACAAATTTTACAACTGATTTAGAATTTGGTGCCACACTGCCATCTTTAGTCATAAATTCTCGGAGTTTGTTTGTTTGTTTGCATGGTTTTTTTTTACGTTGCATGGACACAGTTGTTATTCAGCAACGGGACCTACAGCTTTATGTGACTTCCGAACCACGTCGAGAGTGAACTTCTACCACCAGAAATACGCATCTCTCACCCCTCAGTGGAATGCCTAAGAATCGAACTCGCGGCCACCGAGGTGGCACGCCAACACCATACCGACCACGCCACTGAGGCGCTAAATTCTCGGAGTCATTATTAAATTCTGAGTGGACAGAGAACGGATTCCTCAGCAGTCCTTTGCTATTTAAATTTAATGCTTGTAGAATAATGTAGGCTACATAGCTAATAATCAAATTGGGTTCATTTTCGTGGCGACTTTTCTTTTAAAGGTTTCGGTATAACTTGATTTGCGTTTTGCCTATTTAACAAAAAGTTTGAGAGGCTTTTAAAAATATATTTTTTATCCTAAGCCAACCACTTCTGAAATGGCTGATATAAAAATATATGTATTCTTCCCATACTCCTGAATATTTAATCATGTAAAACGGGCTCTCACAATTGTCTCAATTATATATAAGCACATCTTTAATTTCATTTGCAAAACCTCTATAAATACTAGGCCGGAATTTAAGATTATAATGGGTTATTTCTAGTCCTCTCTGGAATGTCGCTTTGATTGTCGTCAGGGGAGTCAGTTGCCCGATTAGAGCAGCTCTAGAAAGTATTCTCCGTAATTCATAATCATAAAGGGAAGTGAAAAGCACAATATCTAATACAGCGACTTCAAAATTTATCTACATCCGCAGGCAGTCGCTCATTGCCATTCTTGAGTCTTTTATTGCCCAATAGCAAAAGCCTCGAATATTTGGTTGTTTTTCCTTCTTTTTTTTGTCGTGATTAATTGAGTATTTTGCACAAAAACTTTCCTGTAAGCAAGTTCGTATATTTTTTATTTTAGTTTCTGTATTTTATAGTTATTGTTGTTAATTTACACTTTTTTTTATGTCAGTGTTACACATTTAGTTTTTCTTTCTCCTTTTGGATGTAATGTTTTACCTACGGTACATATTTTTAAATCTTATATTACAAAATAGTTTAATGTTCACAGTTAATGAAGTTAATAAGTATTCTTTCTTTTTTATTTTCGTATTTCATCGATCGCCATTTCTGCTTTTATATTAAAATTGTATTCTCGTGTGTTTTTAATAAGTTGAAAATATGTCTTTACTGTATAATCTGCTTTAATTTTACACTTGATGTACAAGTATTTTCAAATTTCTCCGTTATGGGAGATGGGAAATTATTTCCTGCAACGTAATCAGGTGAACTACAAGTGGTTCCCATTTCCCAACCTCGTCATTGTTCTGGTTTCGTCAATAGCCATCAGTTTACACTAATCCTTTTAATTCTCGCAACATTCTCTCTTTTCTTCTTGGCAACCTTATCCACTATGCTGTATACCTCTAAAAAGGACTTTATCTTCTGTCGTGCATTTCTAAAGAGGTGAAAGAGGGGGAATGGCTAATAATATGTTTAAAGTGTTTTATATAATAATAAAGTCACATAGCTCTATTCGCCTAGAGACAAGGGGTGGTACACCGCAAAGTTCACATGGGAGAGAAAGGTATTTGCTGAACAAGCAACTTGTCTCAGAGGTCGTTCCCCGTTTGCAAGGCATGTGCATTCGTTTGTACGCGTATTCCCCCTGATCCCAACTCCTTGACGAGGTGGGGGGCTTAGGGATCCATGCAGAGAGAGTATGCCCCTTTATGCCTGCGCTCTCCTCTGCTGTGGATCCAACTGAACATTGGGACCTTTAACTCCTTTACTCCTCCTCCTTTTAAATTTCCCCATTTCACTTCTCCTCCTTTCGTTGACGACCTTGGCATAGTTTTGGACTATTGAATTGACTGCTCTTTTAACTTGATGGAGGGTGGAGTTGGACGGCATGCCACTCCACCCGTAAAACTAGAGTACCTGACGTGGTTGAGCGAGGGGAAATTTTTATGTCAAGCCATGCCCGCAGTGCTGGGTCCGATCTCATGGAACTGACGACCCTTAAGGCATTGTGGGTATGGCGTATATCCAGGTGAGTGTCCCAGGTAGTTACCACTGTGTAACAGTATTGATCCTCCCCCTGTTGGGCCTCCCTGGTGAGGAGGACCTCATCCTGGACGAAGTTTACAAATTTATTATTGGAAAATTTAAAAAATATCCCTACGACTTCTGGCACGAATTTGGACCAATCTAACGGAAGCTCAAATCAAAAGACCAGTTTGGTATTAAAACATTAATACCATATATTAAACCAAAGAAATATCAGTACCGTCATGACCCAACCTTGATTCACTTTGACTCCCTCTTTGGGAGTGGAAGTTGGTCAAGGTTTCTAACCATGGAAGCTGAACAAAATATTTCAGCCTTGAAATTAGAAAATTTTTTACTAAAACAGACATCCAACGACAGAAATGTCTTTCAGAAAAATAAAAGAGAAGACTTGGCTTATAGAAGCCACACAAAAAGCCAGTCAGAAGAATATTTGTCTTTAAAAATTATAGATACTATTAATGTTAAAGTGGAAAAACATGACAATATGAACAGCATTCAGGGTACCATTGTACTTCCAGACAATAATGATGAACCAATTAATAAGAAAATGCTTTTAGACTCTTTGAAAAAGAGATATCCAAATGTTGAAGATGCGAGGTATATGATATTACAAGTAAAAGAGGCAGTAAACAAGTAGTAAAAATAGCAAAAATAAAAATTTGAAGGTTCACAACTACCTCAAAAAATAAAATTTTAGGACAAAATAGAGAGTTAAGACCCTATATACCAAAGCCACTGCAGTGTCAAAATTGCAGTAAGTATGGACACACAAAGAGAAATTGCAGGAATGAACCGGTATGTGCTTACTGTGGATCTACAGAACACACCACCAAATGGAAGTGCGGGGAGCCTAAATGTGTAAACTGTGGTCAGAATCATCATGCAAGATCCAAAGATTGCATGGTATTACATATACAATACGGAATTAAAAATGTTAAAAGAAAGATCAGGCATGTCCATAGCAGAGGCTAAATTAGAATTGAAAGTGAGAGGAATTCAAGATCCCGCTAAAAAAGTACGTATTCTACTATAACTGGAACCAGTATTGATACAAAAAAACATACAGACAGAAGTAACAAGATGCAGCAAAGTAAGTCTCAAGAAGAAGTCAGTAATATACAGGATAAAACTAAGATAATAAAGAATCACGAACAGGTGCAAATGAATTGGATAATATTCTATCAAATTCATTTGAGGTGTTAATGCAAATAGAAAACACAAGAAGATACTACCACAGAGGTGGAAGGAGGAAGTTGTGATGCACCAAAAATTAAAGAAAAAAAAAGACATTTAGAGAGAACACCACCCAAAACAAAGAAACCAACTATAATCAGAGAAAACATCGGTCACACCAAAAACCAAATATATGAAGAAAGAACAAAAACAAAGTGAGAACATAACCTTTATCTCCTAAAATAATAATAAAACCTATGGATGCAGAGATCCAAAACACCAAAGAAGTGGAGGAGAACCATACCATGGATGAAGGTGACTATGTCAAAGAGTGATGAGATTACTCCATCACCAATAATTGGTATAACAAGACAAACAAAGCAGTAGATGTACATGACAACACATGTGGCTGCAATGATTGCTTCATGCATTGTGCAATGATTAACAAAAATATAACAAAAGATTGCTTAACAAATATTATAAGAAAATTTTATGAAATATAGAAAGAAAGAGGCCACCGATTTAAACACCCATGAAAAAGGATGTATGTGTATTGAGCACTTAAAATATTATAAAGATAAACAGCTGAATGTGGTAAATAAAATTTTAGAAAAAATTCAAATTGATAATAATACAAAAAAAGAAAATAAAACATGACCGATATAACATAATATTTTCAATAGTTATATTATACAATGGAACGTAAATGGTCTACAGACCAGATTACACCTGGGAGAAGTACAAAGGTTATTAAAGGAATATGAACCAATGATTATTATGTCTACAAACATGTCAATAATACAATACCAACAATAGGTAAATATACCTTAATATCAACATCACAGGAAGAAGAAGGAAATTTAGGTACAGCCATATATGTACATAACAAAGTATGTTATGACAAAGTACCAGTAAAAATTGCTGACCTCCAAATATCAGGTATTAGAATTCGAATTAAAAACGATAATTATATAATATATAATTTATACAATCAACCAAATAAACATTACGATATTGATAAACTTGGAGAATTTATTAAAAATATCAAAGAACCTATAATAATATTAGGGGATTTTAATGCTCACAACCCAATATGGGATTGTAACTGTTCAAACTCAAATAGAACAGGAAGTAAAGTGGAACAACTTATAGATTCAAATGACATGTGTTGTATAAATGATGAAGAAGTTAGCACATATTATTCAAAAACGCATGGAACATTTTCCTTCTGTAGAATTTAACTCTCTGTTCAACAAGTATAGTTGACAAATTAGATTGGAACATAATTGATGACTTGTACACCAGTGATCATTTCCCAATATTAATTTCCTTTTTACAAAATAATCCAGCAAAACATGTTCCTCACTATAACATTTATAAAGCAGATTGGGAGCAATATGAAATGCATACAAGAAGTATACCGCCATTTGAATATCTGAAAGATCATAATGAAACTAAGAAGTTTCTTGTTAATTACATCAAAGATGCTGCTGATAAAGCAATACCAAAATCAAAACCCCATCCAACAAAAAAAAACACAAAGTTCCGTGGTGGTCTGAAAAGCTAACAGGATTAATAAATATAAAACACACTATAGGGAGACGATGATAATTTGAATAGAAAGTTTCAGTAAAATAAATAAAACATCAATATTAGAAGGTACTTTACAAAAAATGACAATATTGTTGCTAGAAATTGATGCATTGAAGCCTATATACAACAAAGTATCTGCAAAATTCCGAAAGGAAGTAATTCAAGGAAGAATAATTTCATGGAGGAAATATGTTTCAGATCTCTCTAATAATACTCCCATACAAAAAATATGGGAAAAATTCAGAAAAATAAATGGTACCCATGTGAAAAACCTCCCAGACATGCCATATTAAAAGACGGAAAAAGAATACTCGATCCTAAAGAAATAAGTAACATAATAGGAGAAAACTTAGCTAATGTAAGTTGTGATAGAAATTTAGATGACCACTTCCGCACAAAGAAAAATAATATAGAACTAATAGCAATAAATTTTGAAACAATAGAAGACATATATATAATAGGAAATTTAATATGGAAGAGTTAGAATATGCTCTCACTAACAGCAATAAATCTGCTCCTGGAGTGACAATATTTGTTTTGAGATGATCTGCCACTTAGCACCTCTGGCAAAGACATACTTGTTACAATTTTATAATCATTTATGGCTTAGAAATTTATTTCCTGATGAATGGCGTAAAGCATAATAATTCCTATCCCCTAAACCTGGAAAAGATCCAAGTGATGCAAATAACTACAGACCAATTTCTCTAACAAGTTGCTTATGCAAATTACTAGAAAAAATGGTAAATGCTCGATTAACATGGCACATTCGAGAAAATAAAATCTTGACTCCCACTCAATTCGGGTCACAGTGCAACAGATCTACATTAGATTCTCTCTCTAACCTCGAAGACCATATACGAAGAGGATTTGAGCGGAAAGCAAATAACTGTAGCAGTCTTTTTTGACATTGAAAAGGCTTACGATACTTACCTGGAGGTACCCTATATTAAAAATTTTACAAAATAACAACATCCGTGGACATTTACCTAGATTCATCCAAAATTTTTAACAAATCGTAGTTTTCAAGTGAGAATTGATGATGTATTGTCAAGAACGTTTCCACTTGAAAATGGTGTTCCACAAGGAAGTGTCCTTAGTGGCACACTGTTTACCCTTGCAATCAATGATATCAATAAAAATCTGCCTACTGGAATTAAAAGCAACCTATACATAGATGATTTTGCGATATATTATTCAGCCTCTCGTATTAAACATGCAGAACGCATCATTAATAAAAGTATAATAAAAATAAATGAATGGACCTCATCTGTAGGATTTAAGTTATCCATAAATAAGACTCAAGCGTAGTGTTTTATAAAGATAAAAGTGGATGAATGGTGAAGTGATAGATTTAAAAATCAGAAATATTAGTATACCAATTAGACAAACTGCAAAATTTTTAGGTTTAGTGTTTGATACTCACTTAAACTGGAAACCTCACATAACATACTTGAAATCAAAATGTAAAAAAGCATTAAATCTAATTAGAAAAATTATCAAAACACCACTTGGGGAGCCGATAGACAAACCCTTACATTACTGTATAAAGCAACAGTCCTGTCTATAATTGATTACGGTAGCGAAGTATATGGCTCTGCGTCAGACGCAACACTGAAAGCATTGGACCCAGTTCATAATGAGGGCCTTAGAATATGTTCAGGAGCCTTTAAATCATCACCGACATCTTCTTTACAGGTTGAATGTGTGACTACCTCTCTCTCTCCATAGAGAGCTTGTAATAATGAAGAGTGCTTTGAGAATCGAAGGACAAGCGATTCTCCAACAAAAAAATTATTTGAACAAAGAGATATTTTTATTAAAACAATCATCCACCCCCTTTTCCAATTAGAGCTAGACGACTGTTTGAGTCACTAAATGTAAATATACAAATTCCTCCAGTAGTAAAATTACCTCCGCCTTGGACAATGAATAAAATGAAAACTTGCACACAATTGAATATTTATCAAAAAATACTTATATACGCCATCACACCATAGACAACATACAATAGAGCATATAAACCGAAAAGGTCCACATTATGCAATATACACAGATGGATCTAAATCGGAACATGGAGTGGGATATGCTGCAGTGTCCAGGACAGATCATATCAGTTCTCTCTACCCAATACAGCTTCAATATTCACAGCGGAGCTTTGCGCAATAGCCTCAGCCATAAGAATAATTAAAGAAACATCACTAAATAATTTTGTGATTTTTAGTGACTCAAGAAGTGCCATAGAAGCCATCCAGAGTTATAAACCAAAAAATAATATTGTACAACAAATTAAATTATCACTTCACAAATTAGATATTATTGGGAAAAAAGTAGAAATATGTTGGATCACTGCCCATGTAGGGATCAAAGGAAATGAAGACGCTGACGCTGACAAAGCAGCCAAAGAAGCAAATCAAATGACAAGATCAAGTGTGAATCTCCCTATGATGATTATGTAACATACATAAAGATGGGTATTATAAGAAAATGGCAACATATTTGGAATGAAGAGTCAGAAAATAACAATTAAAGCAAATAAAACCTGAAGTAGGAAAGTGGAGCTCATCATATCAGAGAGAAAGACATGAACAAGTAATTCTGACACGTCTCCGTATAGGCCATACCCGTCTGACACATGGACACTTAATGAGCAGCCCACGTAGCTCAGCTCCTGAGTGCGCAGAGTGCAGGAGGTTATAACTGTCAAACATGTGTTATGGGCGAATGCCCAAAGTACAACCAGCAACACGACTGTCGACACTTGGAAACAGATCTATGAAGAAATCTTGTCAGAATCCTCTGCATTTTCAGTCATGCCCATTTTTAAGTTCTTAAAGAAGTGCAATTTAGTTGATAAAATATAAATCTAAGTAAACTTTGAAAATACGAAAATTATTAGACTAATGAATTTTAAAACAAAACTTTTAAATGTTACTTAACTTTATTCTGATTTTATTTTTATGAAAATGTGGATATATGAGTAAATGTATTTATAGTGTGCATGTGTTCCTGTGTGAGTGTGTGCCTTTGTGCAGTTTTTAGTTTAATTTTCACTCATTCGTCATCACACCGAAAAAACACTTCGGTTCCAGAGCTTTGCCTCTGGCCTAAGACATGTTTTTTTTTTTTTTTTATTTTAATCTAATCCTTCGGGCCAGCCCTATGAGAGCTGAAAGTCAGCTCAGTGGTCTGGTTAAACTACTTTAATAATAATAATAATGTACGCGTATTACAGGCCTACTGGTTCAGGGTACTTGTGGAAGACGCATTCTTTGTGCAAAGGAGAGCCACAAGCGGTTGCTCGAAGTGTCGGAGAAAACGAAACCATCGAAAAGGTAAGACACGTTCTATAAAAACTTAAAAAACTGTTACCTTTTGGAAAAGAGAGAGAAGTGTGGAAATATTCTCTTTACGTAAATACTTTGAAAAGAGTGACGTGGGGTGTCTATATAACTATTACCTTTATTACAGATGGGTCCGATTCCATGGTTGATAAAGGAATGGGATTCTCTAACTGACGAATACTAGACAATGTGACTTGTTTGGGGTTTGAGAGTGTAACCTTAGTCAGGAAGGTAGAATGTTATCTTATTGATTTCTTTATGGGCAGATTTGGGTATTTATGCCATTATGACTTGTTAATCATTTTGTTCTTTGTTATAACCAATTGCTTTGGGAAATAAATGATATTTTTTATATTTACGCAGTCATAATAAGCCCCGTGACATCTTACAGACAGGGCACCGTTGGCAACAGGTAAGAGTTCCCAGTTTGTGTAGTTTAGGGAATAAAGGGGGGGGTTAACACATTTACATCTCGAATAATCTTCTTTATTTTCTGATTAAACCTTTATTTTTCTACCTAGTTCTTTGTTTAAATTTCCTCTTTTGACTTTCCAATCCCCACTAACACTTCCCCAAGATCCTTTTCTCCATCCATGAAATTTTACAAACCTTTCATATATATATTCCTTCAATCTCTTTCGTTGAATTTATCCCATATTTCATCTATTTTCCTATAACATGCTCTTCTCCCTTCCTCCTTAATAAGCTTTACTGTGATAGTTAAATTTATAGTTAGACTTCTACCCCTTTCCTCTCAACTCATATATGGATCAGATATGTTTCCACCAAACCTTACACTCACCATGACATCCCTCAACTAGATGTTTTGCTTGCTTATGACATCACATAAACAAGTAACAATTCCATCAAAATTTGTCCTTTCCCAAACACACTTATGCATATTCGTCCTTAGAACCCAGTTATTTCTAAAAAGCCCATTTCCAAAGGCATTACTGGAAGATTTTTTCTCTTATTTAGTCTCACATTACACAGGCTACATTTCCCTGGGTCTACACCTATAAGGTGTACCTCAGACACAATTACTCCTTGTCCATTCCATTCCTAAACAGACACAAACACACAGACACATACATACATATACATATATATATATATATATATATATATATATATATATATATATATAAATATATACACACCATACATACATACATACCATATATACATACAAAAAAAATTTACATATTAATCTATATATATTAGACACAAACACTATATATATATATATATATATATATAGTATATATATATATATATATATATATATATATATATATATCGAGCTACAATGTCCTTTAATATCTAATTCGCTCTACCTCGAAATTAATATATTTTTCATATATGCTTAACCGAAGGGGAATTTTTTTTCCTCGATAATAGATTTACCTTTACTTAGGGCCGGCGAAACGCAGGCACATTTATAAATCCGAGGAACGTCAGTGGAAGCTGATACCACGCAAAAACCACCAGAGAGAGGATTTTAAAGGTTAATGGCCGTCTCTCAACCTCAAATACTTTCTCGCGTGAAGTATTCCGGTGGTTTGGAGACCACAAAATCAACCCGTTTAGACTCGGTAGTTAAGTAGAAGCTTGGATAAACCCGTAGCATTTACATAAGTATATCACATTACCGTTGATTCATAGACAGGATTATTTCGGAGCTACATGCCTTAATATTAAATCAACTGACTCGGAATTAATATAATTTTCCCAATATGCCCTAACCGAAGGGGAGGAATTTTTTTCCTTCCGGATAATAGATTTAACCTGTACTGGCGCGAAGCAGGTACATTAAAACCAAGGGAAACGTCAGTGGAAGCTATTTACCACTCAAACCACGGAAGAGGCTAAAGGGTAATGCGTCTCTCACTCAAATTACTTTCTCGCGCTGGAAGTAAATTCGTGGGTTTGGAGACAAACATCAAACCCCGCCTCGACTCTGTAGTTAAGTAGCGCTTTGAAAACAATGTCGCCATTTACAATAAGTCCATAATTCACCTTACCGTGATTATATACATATAATCCGATCTAATGGTCCTTTAATAATTCTAATTCGATCACCTTTTCGGAATTATATA
>NC_061103.1:14799783-14860094 GCF_015104395.2 Macrobrachium nipponense
ATTTCGTCAGGATTTAACCCATATATATGACATGTCCAAAGTTGATTTCGTCAGGATTTAACACCATCACTGTTCTACTTCCTTTGAAATTATTGTCGAAGTTCATGCCATGATCAAACACTGTAATCGCAATGTCAGTGTAACTGTCGGGAAAACTTACTGCCGGAAATACCTTTTCCAAACCCCTACTAGTTTCCCGCTCAGTAAATATTACAGTGTTTTTATATTTACCGCATACACACCAAATGATGGAGTCATACCAGTTTATCAAATTTCTGTGACATATTGCAAGTGGCTCTACAGAAATGGAAATGAATAAGATGATCAGGTTATTTTTCACTTCTAAAAGTTTCATCTAATTTTGTTGGATAATGCCAAAGACGTACCTGAACAACAGGTGGGGGTAATGGTTTGATTGCATGGTGTTTTTACGTTGCATGGAACCAGTGGTTATTCAGCAACGGGACCAACAGCTTTGCGTGACTTCCGAACCACGCCCAGAGTGAACTTATATCACCAGAAATACACATTTCTGACGCCTCAATGGAATGCCGGAGAATCGAACTCGTGGCCAGCGAGGTGGCAGGCCAATACCAAGCCTACCATGCCACTGAGGCGCTGCAGGGTAATGGTATAAGGTAGGATGGTTATTTCAACGCTAATGACCAAGGCTACAAAATTATAATCCTTCCAACTCTCTACGTATTTTAATATTATGATTTCTTACCATAACCCTGCTGTTGTTCAGGTACTTGTTATGGCCATTATGCAACAAAATTAGATGGAACTATCAAGAACTCAAATAACCTGATCATCGCATTCATTTCCATTTCAGTAACACCATTTACAATATGTCACAGAAATTTGATAAACTGGTATGACTCCATCATTTGGTGTGTATGCGGTAAATATAAAAACACTGTAAAATGTACTGAGTGGGCAACTCGTAGGAGTTTGGATAAAGGTATTTCCGGCAGTAAGTTTCCCGGACAGAAACGCTGACATTGCGATACAGTGTTTCAATAATGGTCAAGGCAGGAACTTAAACAATAAAAACAAAAGTAGAATAACAGAAAGGGTGCTGATGAATTCCACATCAATGGTCAGTGGTGATAAATCCTTTGTAAAACCCGACCAAATCAACTTTGGATAAACCATCAGAATAAAAAAAAGATTTATATAAGTTTGTGGAATAGAGAATACAGAATTTGGGCCAAAGGCCAAACCCTGAGACCTATGAAGTCATTCAGCGCTGAAACAGATATTGACAGTAAAAAGGATTGAAAGGTGTAACAGAAGGAAAACCTCGCAGTTGCACCATGAATCAATTCTTAGAAGATGGAAAGAAGATGGAGAGGATGCAGCTAGAGGCCAAAGGGACGCTGCAAAGAACCCTAAGTAAAGCCTGCAGTACACTGCATGAGGTGCACTAACGGCACTAAACACCCCCCCCCCCCCCCCCCCCATATGGGAGTATACGAGTTTGTGAGTTTGGTTTTTAAATAGCAAACCCATGACATAATGATCCTTTAACGCCCAGTTTCCCCATCAAAGAAGGAGGCACACTTACAGTGAGACTGTCTACCCGTCATTTAAATGGTAATCTGCAACATTTCTTAATAGCCAATTCATTTGCTCTAAGAAAAGGAACAGAAGTTTTCAAATAGCTTGGGACTTTTACTCTTAACAATTTTTCTTCTATACCCAACTTTTCTAGTCTTTTTATCGTGAACCATTTATATCACAATTCTCCGTCACAAGTCGCTGATAATTTAGAGTAAGCCAAAACGTCAGCCATTAACTCAATGAAGAAATTTCGATGGAACTGAATAATATACAAATGCTAAGTATAAAAGCAGAAAATTATGTGAACCGTTTTTTCTTATCTAAACAAAAACAAAAAACAAAAAAAAAACAAAAAAAAAAAAAAGCATAGGAATACGCGATGCATATAAAATACTTTATATGCAAGAATACACAGCGTGGTGGGGAATGAATTAACGGTTGGGGTTACGATACCTTGAAGAAATGTTACAGCTTCACTATCAAGCATATGACCTGCAGTAAAGTTTGACTTTAAAGGGAATGAAGGATTGCTGGCACTCGCACGAGACAGTATGACAGCAGCATACACTCGACAGCAAGAGGCGTAAGTATTTAAAACAATTACAAGTTTTACGCATCCAAACATGGTACAGCATTACCACGATGTCAAATCAATGGATCAGAAGCATGCGCCATTATTGTTATATCATCACAAATGTGAAAAGCAATATGAACAATACCTAGCTTTTACGAAGTGTCGGGAAACTTCGTCAAAAAAAAAAAAAAAAAAAAAAAAAACTTGGAGCTGAAATAACGAATATATTAAAATATTCAGAAACTCGGCAGTTTGTACTACCAAACCATACCGAAGTCATAACCCAGTCAAGGGTTGTTAACTCTTTGGGGGAAAAGCCCCGTTAATATGTAAAGCATCTTCCTCTTCAGGCCAATGGTATCCTCGTACACCGGGTAAGGCCACTGACTAAACATAGTTACCAAAGGCCATTGTTGCCCTAGTCCAGTGGTTAAAGTACAAACAAACTTCAATGCCGAGGAGTGCCAAAATAGGCTTGTGGACACTTTGGCAGGTGGAAATGCCCTTTAAATGACTAATGAACATCATCTCCCACGGCCAATTGCAACCACAATGACATCTTTGATATTTTGTTGACATCCCGACCTATGGTCATCTTGTGCACTGCCCTTTTTCCTCTTGAATACAGCAACCGCTCTATTAATAGTGGAAGAAGACGAGCCTCCAATAAGTGTACTGAATAGGTCATCATGGATTTCTAAAGCTGTAAATTTGTCCAAAGGTCTGGATCTCTGATATACTATTTACAGTGAAGTAAACATTTGAGTCCAGTTCGAGGAGATGAAAATTAGCATTATTTGCAAAAACGTTCATACAAAAACCACTACCTTAATAATGCTCCCTATCTAGTATGGAACTTTAGTACAAATTAAGAATTATTTTAACTGATATCTCCTCTGGTAGGGAAAAATGCTTAGAGGAGTTCGGTAAACACCGGGAAAATGAAAAGTTTTTTACCATGACAAGAGCATATTGATGAAATTAGATATAGAAACTGAACGAAATATATGTAGCTCTTTAATTACTTGAGGCTACTGGTCGTAGTGCACATGAAACCTGCTATCCTGACTGTAACTTCAGAGCCTGGACAGGCCTAATACTTGGCAAATATCACCATGAAAAAATTCAAAAGATGCGATGGTGGGGTCAAAAGACTGTAAAGCATTTCAATTGTAGCAAAGAAGCAAAGAGTGTCTGTTTCGTCACACGCTCAGGAAGAGTCAAATAAACAGTTGAGGAAAAGAAAAATCGAAATCCTCTGCTAGGAAGAGCGAAACTAGGAAGCATTCTAGAGCGAGAGAAATGTCAGTAGGCCAAAAACGACGTTTCCTATGAAAATAAAAGTGAAACAAAAAGGACGTTAATATTCGATTTAAATACATCGAATCTCAACTAATGTATAGAGGATTTGCTAATAAAATGTGCATTGGTCTCTTGATAGCTCAAGCAACAAAGATATTGGGAATTTGAAAGAGAGAATTTGAAATGGTTCAAGCAAACAAAAATACATCTCGTAAATACAATACATCTCGCCCTAGAGCAAGCACAGAGAAATGAGAGCACAGTAGAAGCTGAGCAAAGCTAATCCAAAGAAAATGCATACTGCACAAGTGAATATGCTTGCATGCATATTTTCGCGGTATTGATGACAAACTTCCTTCGTTTCAGGTCCAATGTAATACAAATTATTTTTCATAGTTGAAATAAAGAAGAGTTACATCTCATAATCCTTAGTTCTCCCTTTATTTTCTCCTAATCTACTCAACGAAAACCAGACTTTCATTCGTATAAGATTCTCCAAGCATGGTTTGTTTTATTTATTTATTCTATAATCAGTTTCCTTATTAATCGTATCTCTAGCAACAACAGAATACAAAAAACAATCCATCATTAAAACCAGTTTCTTCCATCACGGTTCTCTCTCTCTCTCTCTCTCTCTCTCTCTCTCTCTCTCTCTCTCTCTCTCTCTCTCTCTCTCTCTCTCGGTAACAACGGTAAGTGATATACGATCCAAGATTAAAAATATTTTTTCTTTTGAGGGAAAACAGGAAACAAAATATGATTTAACAACGAGAAAGACGACGCCAATCCCATTTTTCCCCTCCGTGACATTTTTAAACTAACGACCAGTACAAGAATGACACAAAGACACACAGAAAAGGCCTAGGGCCGTTACGTGAAAGTCAAAGGTACGTCATCTCTTGCTTATTAGAAATATTTTCCATGTATGAACAATCACACCAAAGTTAAACTAATAGACATGAATAGTAAGTTATTTATCAAACCTGCGTAGCAACAAATCTTTCATTGAATTGTAGAGTTCTCCTACTGGACAGAATGAGAGTAAAGTCCGATAATATTTATGTCAATAATAAGTGAGTATCATTACCTTTAGATATTTCACCAGGAGTCAAAAATCAGATTTAGCTTTAAAAAACTCAATTTGACTTAAAGCCACTTCTTTCAAAATCATTACTTATCTATTGGTCCTTAATTCACTTATATTCATGAATACTGACTTCCTAAGCACTTTTATTCTCATATGTATTTCGCATATCTCCATAACTGCATATTTTACAACGTAGTTGAGTTAGGTTAATAATATATTACAGTAAGTGGAGTAGCAATGAAAATTATCCAAGTATGCAGGTAATACATATGTATAAGAGATGGTTGTATAAGGAATGGCATAGAGAGATCAAAAGTATGTTAAATTAATAAAGCAAAACTGTATTTCAAGTCAAGAAATCACTCCCTGTTGGGTATGTGGGGTGCGGGGGGGTGGGGGGTGAAGGAGGAGTGATGGGGTATCAGTGGGATGAGTGACTTTAGGGAAAGAGGCAGTGAGGTTAGTGAAGGGGTTGAATGAGGTTAGAGGTGGCTAGTAAATTACTTACTTGAAGGGTCAATAAGGTTGGAAGAGAGCAGAGGCATCTAGGGCAGATATGACCGCAAATGCCCAACTTTGTTTTGTTTTGTATGGTGTTTTTACGTTGCATGGAACCAGTGGTTATTCAGCAACGGAACCAACGGCTTTACGTGACTTCCGAACCACGTCGAGAGTGAACTTCTATCACCAAAAAGGCACATCTCTCACTCCTCAATGGAATGGCCGAGAATCGAACCCGAGACCACCGAGGTAAGCAAACACCAAACCAACCACGCCCCTGAGGCGCTCCCGCAAATGCCCAACTTTGTGATTTTCAAAACATGAAAGGAAACAAAAACCTTTTGAGGGTTATAATTAAAGAACAAATTGTTTTTTCTTCCTGGTCTTATCGCCGCTAAATGGAACCTCAAATATGTATTTTATCTTGTGTCTCATACTTACAACAGACACTTGATCCGTTGGTGATAACAAAGTACTTACACCTTCCTTATCTACGAAAGCCTCAGGCGACACTCATCCCATCAAGGTTTAAGGAACTGACTTTGTACCTCAAACCTTGGCCAGAACAGCCCTTATAAGAACCTAACCTCATACATTTCATTTAACACCATCCTCACGAATTTACTTTTAAGGTCTACTTGGTATAACCTGGTCTCGGGTATTTGCAGAGAAATATCTATGCAGGCAGCTCAAGGAGAGAAGTACTTATGCAAATAATGAATACTAAACGCAGGAGACAGTAAATTATTACTATCTTCATCCTAACTTAGAAAAAGAAGAAAAATTGGAACGAGTTTTTCAGACAGGCTTCCGACTAGCACACACACACACACACACACAAAAAACACGCAACAAACAACTTGACATATTGTCATCTCTTGGTAGACCACCATTACTACTACAGCTAAATAATAATAATGCCAAGCATTCCCAGGGCGGTTGTAAACAGTACTTCCAATAAATATATGGCCCAAAATATGCCATTGCTTGCGATATCAATGGCCTTTGCACCTTCACACTGAAATAACCTATGTAAAAAAAACTGCAGATTTATATTCAGTCTTGATATCTGAAATACTTCCTGATAAAATTACGAAAGTAATGGTACATACGAAGTGATGTACTACCTTATTATTCATAAAGCGCTCGTGTGTATTCAAGATAGGGGTAGCTTGGGCATTCCGTGAAGAGGAATCAGTGTTCCACAGATGAGTCTTTTATGTAAGTGCAAGAGACGGACGATTCTTGAGAAGTTGTCTGCATAGACAGCTCTTCCTTTATTCCGTAGTTAAGGGTCGAAGGTGATACTATTTCATCCTTGATTCCACAATTAAGGGACGAATGCGATACTAACTCTTATCTCTTTTTCACTGCAGTAAATATCTATCCATAAATGCGAAACTCCAAATATTGTTCTTTGTGTACCAACGCAATACCAGTCGCCGAAGTGATTTAACAACACAACGTCGACATTTACCACCATACACTAGAAGTCTTTCACGTTACGTGTTACCGGCTTCATTCCAGGTTGAATTTTAACCAAGCAAATCGTCATTATTACCCTCAGTGGCTCAAAACTCCGATTCCGTATTCTTTCTTCATACCATATTCAAGACAAAGAGCATCGTCGCTATCAAATCACAGGCATAAATTAGTTTACCATACTCAAGTCATCAATATAGCCTAAAACTAATAATGAAGTCATCCGTATAAAGCTACAGTTTCCCGGCGACCCGGTAACAAGAAATATTTTAAAATGAATATAGCAACCTCTTGAACATCCCTCCACCATTCCAGGCCACTAAGCCTCTTCATCTCCGGCAACTTCCTCATCCTCTCCCATCTTCCATAACGATCCATTAGGTGGTTTCCAGCGCCCCTAGTCGGACAACGCTGAGTAATAACCACCACAAGTTAAATCCTCGGAATCCCCGTTCTGACGCCACTAACACCTGGGCCCGAGGAGCAAAATTACTGACTTGATTCTGGAGATCAGGTACATCCAGGCCTTTGCCCTCACTCGACTTCCAAGTTCTCCCACGAAATCGCGTTGCTGTCTATTACTTCCGACGAGGTTAAGGTTAAGGTTTTGGTTCTGTTCACTCTATATGGCTGTTTATGTTTGTTAGTAGGGATACGCATATCTATTCCTTAATGACAAATTTTACAACTGATTTAGAATCTGGTGCCACACTGCCATCTTTAGACATAAATTCTCTGAGTTTGTTTGTTTGTTTGCATGGTGTTTTTTCGTTACATAGACACAGTTGCTATTCAGCAACGGGACCTACAGCTTTACGTGACTTCCGAACCACGTCAAGAATGAACTTCTACCATTAAAAATACGCATCTCTCACCCCTCAGTGGAACGCCTAAGAATCGAACTGGCGGCCACCGAGATGGCACGCCAACACCATACCGACCACGCCACTGAGGCGCTAAATTCTCGGAGTAATGATTAAATTCTGAGTGGGCAGAGAACGGATTCCTCAGCAGTCCTTTGATATTTAAATTTAATGCTTGTAAAATAACGTAGGCTACATAGCTAATAATCAAATTGGGTTCATTTTCGTGGTGACTTTTCTTTTAAAGGTTTCGCCTATTTAACAAAAAGTTTGAGAGGCTTTTTTTATTCTAAGCCAAACACTTCTGAAATGCCTAATAAAAAAAATTATGTATTCTTCCCATACTCCTGAATATTCAAGCATGTAAAACGGGCTCTCACAATTGTCTCAAGCAATATATAAGCACATCTCTAATTTCATTTGCAAAACCTCTATAAATATTAGGCCGAAATTTAGGATTATAATGGATTTGATTGCCGTCAGGGGAATCAGTTGCCCGATTACAGCAGCTCTAGAAAGTATTCTCCGTAATTCATAATCATAAATGGAAGTGAAAAGCACAATATCTAATACAGCGATTTCAAAATTTATCTCCATCCGCAAACAGCCGTTCATTGCCATTCTTGAGTCTTTTATTACAGAGTCGTGATTCAGTAAGTCTTTTGCACAAAAAATTTCCTGCCAGCAAATTCTTTTTTTTTTTTTGCATTTTAGTTTCTGTATCATATAGTTATTATTGTTAATTTACAATTTTTTTTCTGTCAGTGTTACACATTTAGTTTTTCTTTGTCCTTATAGATGTAATGTTTTACCTACGGTACATACCCTTGTGTTTCAATATTTTTAAATCTTATATTACAAAATCGTTTAATGTTCACAGTTAATGAAGTTAATAAGTATTCTTTCTTTTTTATTTTCGTATTTCATCGATCGCCATTTCTGCTTTTATATCAAAATTGTATTCTCGTGTGTTTTTATTAAGTTGAAAATATGTCTTTACTGTATAATCTGCTTTAATTTTACACTTGCTGTACAGGTATTTTCAAATTTCTCCGTTATGGGAGATGGGAAATGATTTCCTGCAACGTAATCAGGTGAACTACAAGTGGTTTCCCATTTTCCAATCTCGTCATTGTTCTGGTTTCCTCAATAGCCATCAGTTTACACTAATCCTTTCAATTCTCGCAACATTCTCTCTCTTTTCTTCTTGGCAACCTTATCCACTATGCTGTATACCTCTAAAAAGGACCCTATCTTCTGTCGTGCATTTACATCTCGAATAATCTTCTATATTTCCTGATTAAACCTTTATTTTTCTACCTAGTTCTTTGTTTAAATTTCCTCTTTCGACTTTCCAATCCCCACTAACACTTCCCCAAGATCCTTTACTCCATCCATGAAATTTTACAAATCTTTCATATATTCCTTCGATCTCTTTCATTGAATTTATCCCATATTTCATCTATTTTCTTTAACATGGTCTTCTCCCTTCCTCCTTAATAAGCTTTACTGTGATAGTAAATTTATAGTTAAGACTTCTACCCCTTTCCTTGCAACTCAAATATGGATCAGATATGTTTCCACCAAACCTTACACTCACCATGACATCCCTCAACTAGATCTTTTGCTTGCTTATGACATCACATAAACAAATAACAGTTCCATCAAAATTTGTCCTTTCCCAAACACACTTATACATATTCGTCCTTAGAAACCAGTTATTTCTAACAAGTCCATCAACATCAACATACATTCAACCAGATTTTATGTACATCAGCATAAAACAAGAATCGCCAATAACTTCCTATCAAATACTACCTTCGACTATTACTTCATACCTTCATTACACATTTCAAACGTGAACGAGCTGGTTCCGAATGGGGGCATACCTTGCAAATTATTCATAGAAGAACCAGAATATTTACGAACGCATCTCATTTTCTACACTATGAATTAACCTGTAAGTACATTAGGGTTTGACCACCTCAAGTTTCACACCAGCATCACCAAAAGAAAAAAGCAACAAGCAGCTACTGGCAACTTAATGGTACACGTTCACCCAACAGAGAAGCTATTGTAGCCTACTAAGGGATTCAGAGTCGATGAAACACGGTTCTTCGGCTACATCTTTTTATCAATGTACCGGATACCTAAAGGTGAAAGTTGGCAAGTGTACATTTTATAAAGCTATATAATTTTTGCAAGATGCAAGTATTACTTAGTAATTAAGTTAAATAGTTCTGGTTACTTATCAGAATAAAAATGAGTTTCCCATGCCAGAGCCATCAAAATCGCAGGTAAGGGTTTTGAACACAATAGTGACATTAACCTATGACGTCATGGAGCTTCACTCACAGTGAAAAAAAGTTTACATATGGGGTAAACATCTCTTCAATGTGGCTCTGTCCACTTGCCGATGACATATTCACTAAGTGATATTTAGAGTGGGAGCCCAAAGCATTTATTCATGCGAAAAACGACGAAACGTTCTACATTATTAATATCCTGCCTGACCCTCATATAATGGATTTCTGTATTCCTGCAGGGGGGGGGGGGGGGGGGGGGGGGGGGGGGGGGGAGACAGGGGCTGTGACCCCAAAATACCTCATAATAGGGAGATGAAAAATGACAATTATTCATGTGAACTTCCGCAAGGCTTAAAGTAGTTTAGAATGGTGCACAGGTGTCTCCTGGCTACTGATTGGAGAATGACAGTAGCTTCATGTGAAAAGCGGTAGGGCTGGAAATGGTCTCAATTAGTCCTTTGGAGTCTCCAGCACACTAAACGGACAATGACAGCCATTCAGGGTGGGGCTTGACCCCGACAGCAACCATACCTCAAACCCGAGGTAAAAATTTTGTATTTATTCATATGAATACAGACAAGGCTAGAAATTGTCTCAAATACACCATGACAATTTTGGGTTGGGATTTGCCCTTGATAGCAATGTTCTTTTAACTCCATGTCAAAAAGTCATTAATACGAAAACTGGCAAGGTTGAAAATGGAATTAATTTATGTCATCATACTCCTTTGTGCACCTTCTGTGGTGCATGAAAGGTTGAAAGTCTAGAAATATTTCAATTTGTGTATTAAGAGATCCATGTATGGCTGTACATTTACGTAGTTTTGGTTCTCAAGTCTTTGTTGATTATTAATGTGAAGAACTCCAGCTAGACTTGACACTTGCATTTTCTTATTTACAGAAAACCATATGGTAATTCTGCTGTAGATTTACTTCTACCGCCTCAATTGCTGTATTAGCTTGAAAGAAGCAAATGCAGTATCAGTTCAGTAAGTATTCCTTTCATTTGTCCAGTCATTTTTGTCATTATTAATAGCGTAACGGTAATCATTTTAGCTAACTTTACCACATTTGGTAGTAAATTCAAACATCATTAATGCATTGTATTGTGGATATTTTTCTTTAATGACAGCAAAGGTATTTGGAAAGGATATTTGGAAATTTATGGGTATTATTTTAAATTTAAGTAGAAGTTATATAAATATTTTTTTTAAATACCATATCCACATTACAGTGATCCCTGTCATATTTCTTACAGAATATGGCCGACAATAGTTCAATACGCTTCATATGCAAAACCAAAGATGAGACATTTACCCTTAAATCTTTGCAAGATGCCTACCTGAAAACTCTGAAGTGCGCAGCTGACCGCCGAATGGTTATCAAAAATGACCAATATGCCGATGTTACTAAAGAGATAATAAATGCTGAAGGAACAGAGGGACGTTTTTACCATTCACAGTGTTTAAGCCGGTACTCTGCTGTCAAGAGGCAGTGTTCAGAAGTGACCAAGCAACAAGATCCACCATGTAAAACCACTCGCACATGTTCTCCTCTACCGTCCACAGACAATAGAGGTGTTTTGGGACAAAACTGTTTTCTGTGGTAAGCTTAGGAAAAAGATGAAGTCACAAAATGAGCCCCTTTATCTCTGTGTAACAAAGGATGGAAGTAGAGCTATTAATCTTGCTGCCATAAAGAAAAATGACAAAGATCCTTACTCTGGGAAAAGATTTGACTGCAAAAGAAGTCAAGTACCATATCTCCTGCAGAAAGGATTATCTTCGTGAAGATCATGGAGAATCAGAGCTTCCTTCAAGTAGAAAAATACATCATGAAGCATTCAGGAAACTTTCAGTTTACATAGAGGGGGGAATTATTGCAAACAAAAACCCTATGATGGCATCAGCACTTCTGAAGTTATACCAGGAAGAGTATATAATTGCTGGTGATACAGCAGCTGAGATACAAGACTAGTGTTGCAAGTCTACTCAGTAAGATAAAGGCAAGGTTTCCAGATATTCTATGTGATAAGCATTCAAATAAATCAGGAACTTGCGTGTTTTCATCTTTTATGGCAGCAGGGGAGGCTAGTGATATAATAAATGCTTAAAAAAATGGAAGAAATTCGATCAGCTGCCATGGCGTTACGTGCTGAAATTTTTGCAAAACTTTCACAAACACCCATCTCGTACTTCAGTACACATTTTGAAGGAAACAACACCATCAATACCTCGTCTTGTAATGGTATTTTTTGATACCTTGATCAATTTCATACACACTAGTGCACAAGGGAATGAGGAATCAGAAATGACAGATATAAGGAGTATAGCAATGACGTCAGATGCAGTTTAACTGTACCAAGGGATCACTTCGTCCATGGAAACATCAAGCTCTTGGGAGCTCTGACAGGTGCCAAATCAGTACTGACTATGTTGAATCGTCTGGGTTGTATTAGCTATGATGAGGTGAAACGCACAGAAACAGAAATAACTTGTTCATGCTCCCATGATCAAAGGAAAACCCCAGATGGCTGAAATATACGTGATGATCTGGCAACAGGCAATAAAACATGTTGGCACTTACACTTAGCATACTAGTGTCAAAGAAGATGAAAACACGTAAGTTCCTGATTTATTTGAATGCTTATCACATAGAATGTCAGGAAACCTTGCCTTTATCTTACTGAGTAGACTTGCAACACTAGTCTTGTATCTCAGCTGCTGTACCACCAGCAATTATATACTCTTCTTGGTATAACTTCAGAAGTGCTGATGCCATCATAGGGTTTTTATTTGCAATAATTTCCCCCTCTATGTAAATTGAAAGTTTCCTGAATGCTTCATGATGTATATTTCTACTTGAAGGAAGCTCTGATTCTGCATGATCTTCATGATGATAATCCCTTCTGCAGGAGATATGGTACTTGACTTCTTTTGCAGTCAAATCCTTTCCCAGAGTAAGGATCTTTGTCATTTTTTTTTCTTTTTGGCAGCAAGATTAATAGCTCTACTTCCATGCAATATCAACAGTATCCATGTTGACACTGTTGAGAAATTCATTTGTTGCAGGTAGAAATGGTGCCTTCTCTGCAGGTGCAAGTAAATATTATCAGACGCCCACTAAGTGGTTGGCCACTATATGGCCAACAAACTTCCCACTGAAAGTGTCCCTGTGTGGGCAGCCTTCGTGACTTACTGCCTACCTGGTGGATGGGCAGAGCCTCATGACATCATATTATGTTTACATCAGAGATGACTTTAGGATCCTTTTCTGTGACTTTATTGGTTCCAACATTGGTGACTTCATTTTACTCTATAAATATCAAAACTATCGAACTTAGGTACTGAATAATACTTGCAAAAATTAGGTAGGGTTATAAAATATACACTTGCCAACTTTCACCTTTACCCGTGTAAATTAGGTAAGATTATAAAATACACACTTGCCAACTTTCGCCTTTATCTGATGCTTTAACATAAAAATGTTGCCGAAAGAAAAAAAAAGGAAAAATGTTTCATCGGCTCTGAATCCCTTAGTAGGCCAAACAGAACGTCTATCATGTATCAGTATGGGACTTACATGCAACATTGGCATAACACTGACTAAATCTAAAACATAGCAAATCGTTTGCCATAGCAAATAAGCATTTTTTTTTATGCAGCCATATTTGCATTTACCCCACACTAACCCTCTCATAAACTTATAACCTATATCTCTAGCATTACATGTCCCAAAGTTATTACAATATGTTACAGAGACTATAACACATCAGTTTCATTATTAATGGGGTTAAAATATTCACTAGAAACCAAACTACTGTATTTCTTAATTAAAAAAAATAAAATTCCCATATTAGTGGTGGTTTGGAGAGTTTCAAACATTCAATTCAGCACCAATTTAGTTTAACAGATATGTAATGGGTGAAAGGAAAAAAAATGTGGGGAAGGCTTTGCCTCCTAGAGACAGCCTCACTTAACCTAGTTTAAGATACTGTAACTAAAATAAATTCAGTTGCAACTTAAGCCAACCACACCTAACATCACCCTGGAAGCCAGGTCCTTACCTATAACTAACGCCCCCCCCCCCCCCCCCCCCCCCTCCCCCCCCCCCCCCCCCCCCCCAAGTAATCTATGGCCCTGAAAACTAAAATTAATTGTTTGTTGCAACCCAAACCAACCATATCTAACATAACATAACCTAGCATGCCAGGTCCTTACTAGGTTGGAGGGTTTTGCCCTGCCCTGGACCCCCACCAACATAAGTACCTGTATCATTAGGTTCTCCTTACCTGGTAGTAATGTCACTAAAAACACTTAATAACCCCAATATATTCAGAATCAGAACCTGCAGAAGTACCCTGGAGATGGTACTATAACTGGTTCACTTAAGGTAGATTCTTGGATGAGCCCTATGCCTACGAGACGTTAGTTTGGCGGCCGCTGATTGGCTGGGAGCTGCCTACTTCCCGTTACCAGCCAATCAGCGACCACCAAACAAACGTCTCGTAAGAATAGGGCTCATCCAAGAATCTACCTTAAGTGAACCAGCTATAGATTGTACAATAATCCTCTGTACATTTCTCATGTATTCTCCCAAACCCAAAAATCCAGTAACCCCCATTGCAGTCCCTCCAAGCTTGAAGGATATAAAAGGGTTAGAAACTTTATACTATTATTCTGCTAAGGAAATGAATGTCTGAAATATATAAAATACATAATAAAGTCTTGCATTAAATCTTGTGATACAGCCAAAACAGTCTAGTGGAACCATAATTAAAAACTGAAGCCAGTGACCTAGGATATGCAAGTGGGTGCTCCAAGATAGGCTAAGGCCTCTGGCATGGTAAGGACCCAGCATCCTAGGCTATGATAGGTTAAGGGTGATTAAGTTCGCTTGTAACCCATGTGGGAGTGGGAAATTTTGTATTTCACTCAGTGGGAAGACTGAAAGAATGTATGCTATAAATTACAAGGGTAATTCCTTCCATTGTATGTTCTTCAGTTAAAAGATAAATACTAGTAAAGGATGGGCTGTTAGACACAATTCTCCTGTGCACATAACATGCAAATTGCTTGGTAAATCTAAGTAACTAAATTCAGGTAAAAGTAAATTAAAGGTAAGTTCAATTAGCCTAAAAGGAACTCACAGTAAATTAAACTAATGCCATAAGAATTCCAGGCAAGTTCAGTTGGCCAAGGGATTCAAGTAAGTTTAGACCAGATTAAACTCAAGTTAGGGCAAATTGAGTACCAAAATCAGGGGTAAATATGCAGGCAGGTCTAATTTTGGCTAAATATCCTATTACACCCCATCTTTATCATAATTCTACGTAAAATTGTTCAGTCTAAGCATATGCACAGTTAACTCTCATAATCTTCAATATTATAACAGCCTAACTAAGTAAAAGCCTCTAGAAGTATATGAAGTAAGGAAAATAGTTAGTTACGTCTGTAGAAAACAAAAACTAGATTGATAAAAATGATATTGTTAAGATACAATAAAGTTTTGTACATACTTACCTGGCAGATATATACTTAGCTATAGACTCGGTCGTCCCGACAGAATTTCAAAAACAACTCGCGGCACACGTGACAAGGTAGGTCAGGTGATCCACCATTCCCGCCGCTGCTGGTGGCGGATCCGGAACCATTCCCGTTTTCTAAGCCAGATTTTCTCTTCCACCTGTCTGAGGGGAGGATGGGGTGGGCCATTTATCGTATATATCTGCCCAGGTAAGTATGTACAAAACTTTATTGTATCATAAACAAAATATCATTTCTTTTGTACATGAAAAACTTACCCAGCAGATATATACTTAGTGGACTGGCACCCTTGGTGGAGGGTAAGAGACTAGCTAAACATAACTATAATAAAATATATTAAAAAACAGGGAAAAACAACATATGTTTTCGGATATAAAATCCATGGTTCTTACCTGATTGGGCAGAAGACTTCATGATTACTGTCTATGAGTCTGCCTGCCTCAAGAGTTCCAGAGAGGTATGTACCTATGACTGAACAACTCTTTGGATCATGTCAACGGGGGCTAGCCCGCTTAGGCGACAGAGCCTACTCTGGATCGTACCAATGGGGGCTGACCCACTTACATGGTAGAGCCTTCACCTTTGTCATATCAATGGGGACTAGCCCTCTTACATGACAGAGTTTTAGGTTTCTCTAAGTAAAACACAAGGAGCACTGAAGCCAATCCCGATCACCTGACCATATTAGTAATGTTAAAACCTATGAATTGCAAGAGGGTCCCCCTATTCCCTCTTACAATCGACCAATAAAAACAACAACCAATAATCTAAAGAACAAATTAACACTAAACTAATTTAAGAAGGATTAGCCTCAGCTCCTTCTCCCAGCACTGCATCCGCAGAAACGTAAGCTCCCAGAGCGAAGCACTTTTCATAAGTAATTTTCACAACTCTTAAATAATTGGAGGCGAAAACAGAGTTGCATCTCCAATATGTTGACTCTATAAGAGCCTGAAGTGAACAAGTTTTGTGAAAAGCCATTGACGTAGCTATGGCTCTCACTCTGAGAATCTTGAGGTGCTCTTGACTGCATGCAAGGTGAGCTTCTTTTATCACATCCTTTATGAAGAACATTAGGGCGTTCTTCGAAATAGGTCTCTTAGGATCTTTAACAGAGCACCAGAGACTTTTTTCTGTACCTCCTAATAAGGCTTTTTGTTTCAGGTAGAACTTGAGGGCCCTGACAGGACACAAAGTCCTCTCCAGTTCTTTTCCCACCCATTAGGGAAGAAAGTCCTTTTACCTCGAAGTTCTAGGCCATGGTTTTGAAGGATTTTGTTTCGTTTTTTGCTAAGAAGAGTGGTTTAAAGGAGCAAAACGCTGGGAATCCTTTCTAAAACCTACTCTTCCTTCCAAAGCCTGTAGCTCACTAACTCTCTTAGCTGTTGCTAGCGCGAAGAGAAATAAAAGACTTCCTCGTTAAGTCTTTAAATGATGCTGTATGAGAAGGTACAAACTTTCCTGACATGAGGAACTTAAGGACTACATCCAAGTTCCAGTTAGGTCTTCTAATCCTCTGGTCTTTCGTGGTTTCAAAGACCTTATAAGGTCATGAAGATTTTATTATTATTGTTAGATCTAGGCCTCTATGCTAAAGACAGAGGCTAGCATACTTCTGTAACCTTTCACTGTTGATACTGCCAGGTTACAATTCTTCTTCAAGTAGAGAAGAAAATCGGCGATGTTAGCTACAGAGGTACTGGAAGAGAATATTTTCTTAGTTCTTACACCATCTTCTAAACACCTCCACTTCGACTGATACACTTTAGAGGTGGAATCTCTCCTGGCTCTTGCGATAGCCTTCGCAAACTTCGCGCGAAAAGCCCCTTGCTCTGACGAGTTCTTCGATAGTCTGAAGGCAGTCAGACTTAGCGCGGGGAGGTTCTTGTGAAATCTGTCGAAGTGGGGCTGTTTGAGAAGATCGCTCCTTAGTGGAAGCGATTTGGGAAAATCCACTATCCACTCCAGTACCTCTGTGAACCAATCTAGAGCTGGCCAGAAGTGGGGGAGCGATTAGAGTCATTCTTGTTCCCTCTGAGCAGGCGAAACTTCCTTAAACAACTTCCCCTACTATCTTGAAAGGGGGCAAGGCGTAAGTGTCTAAACCTGTCCAGTCTAGCAGAAAGCAGTCTATGGCTACTGCTTGAGGATCCGAGATTGCGGGGAGCAAAATAATAGCCTGTAGTTCTTGTTGGTAGCGAACAGGTCTACGTTCGGTCTTCCCCACAATTGCCACAGTTGATGGCGGACTTGAAGATTGAGGGTCCATTCTGTGGGTAGGACTTGGTCTTTTCTGCTTAAGAGATCCGCATGGACATTGTGAGGAGAGAGATTTCCCTTTCTTGAGCCCAAATCAGTAGATCCTTCGCTGACTCATACAGGGAGAAGGAATGTGTCCCCCCTTGTTTCTTTATATATGCTAGGGCTGTTGTATTGTCCGAGTGAATCTGAATCACCAGACCTGAAACCTGCTCCTCGAAATGAATGAGAGCCAGATGAATGGCTGTAATTCTTCTTGTTTATGTGCCAGGACACCTGTTCTACTTTCCAGGTGCTGGCATTCTCTCGAACCTAATGTTGCTCCTCATCCCGAATCTGAAGCTCTGCAAATAACGCTAGGCGAGGGTTCTTTAAGTGAAGCGAGATCCCCTTGCTTAGCTTCTGTGGATCTAACCACCAGAGGAGATTCTCCTTGATTTTCTTCGATATTAGAAAAGTCTCCTTCCTAGTTCTTGAGACTTCCAATCCCATCTCTCCTTCAGATAAAATTGAAAGGGTCTGAGGTGCAGCCTTCCTAAAGAAACGAACTGTTCTATTGAGGAGAGGGTCCCCAGTAGACTCATCCACTCCCTTGCAGAACAATGTTCTTTCTTTAGGAAGACTGTCACCTTTTCCAAGCAGCGTTCTCTCCTTTCTTGAGAAGGAGACGCTAGAAAATCCAGAGAATCCATCTGAATCCCCAGATAGACAAGCTTTGCTGGGGGAGTCAGCATGGATTTCTCGAGATTGACTAAAAGTCCCAGGGACTTTGTCAAGTTTAGAGTTACGTAAAAAGGTCTCCAGACTTGTTTCTTCGATTTGGGCTCTTATTAGCCAATCGTCTAAATGTAGTGAGGTCCTGATGCCTTCCAGATGCAGCCAATGAGCTACGTTCTTCATGATGTCCGTGAAGACTTGAGGGGCTGTCGAAAGTCCGAAACACAACGCTCGGAACTGAAAGACTTTTCCTTGAAACATGAATCTCAGGTATTTCCGAGATGCCGGATAAATTGGCACATGGAAATACGCATCCTGAAGGTCCAGGGACACCATCCAGTCCCCTGGACGAAGTGCAGACAGAACAGAGGAAGACGTCTCCATCAAGAATTTCTTTTTCATAACGAAGAAATTCAGAGCACTGGGACGTCTAGCACGGTCTCCAACCCCCGATGCTTTTGGGAGGTACCAGGAACAACCGATTGTAAAACCCTGGAGACTGGAGATCTTGTACCGTTTCTACCGCTTCCTTCAAAATCATCTGTTCCACTGCCTGCCGAATCGCTAGCCTTCGGACCGGATCTGAGTATCTTGCAATCAACTCCCTTGGAGTTGTAGTCAAGGGAGGATTTTCCCTGAAGGGGATTAAATATCCTTTTCTTAGGATAGAGAGGGATCATGAGTCCGCTCCCTTCTGCGCCCAGACTTCGGCAAAATGAAATAGTCTGGCGTCTACTTTTGTCTGGAGGACTCTCTGTTCATCTAGACTTCCCGAAGGACCTTCTAGATGCTCTACTCCTTCGCTCTGGTCTACGACCTCTAGTAGGGGCTCTAGAAGTGGAGGCTCCCCGAAAGGGCTGTACAAAAGAAGGCTTCTCTTTCTTCTCAATAGGTACGGCAGGTCTGAACTTCTTAGCCGAATGTGTGAGGAGATCCTGGGTTGCTTTCTCTGTTAAGGATTTAGCTACCTCCTTAACCGTTTCCTGCGGGAATAGATGCGAGGAAAGAGGGGCGAATAAAAGAGAGGATCTCTGTAGAGGAGATACCGCTCTCGCGAGGAAAGAACTGAAAACCGATCTTTTCTTTAGTACCCCTGTTCCAAACAGAGAGGCAATTTCCACTGAGCCGTCCATAACCGCTCTATCTAGGCATGCCAAAACACTAGAGAGCTCTTCCATAGAGACAAAATCCGCGTCCTGGGCTCTCTTCGCTAAAGCCCCCAAGGCCCAGTCCATAAAGTTAAAGACTTCTAAAGTCTTGAAAAGGCCCTTGAGGAGATGGTCAAGCTCACACATGCCCCAAGTTGCCTTTGCCGAAAGAAGAGACCGTCTCCTGGAGGCGTCTACCAATGAGGCAAAATCAGCATCTGCTGACGACGGGAGACCCAATCCCATGGGCTCTTTGGTCTCGTACCACCTTCCGGGCTTCCCTGTTAATTTGGAAGGAGGGCATGAAAAAACTTTTACCAGCTTCCCTCTTTGCTTGTAGCCCATTCTGCAAAGTTTTTCAAAGCCTTTTTCATGCATAATGCAGGGCGCATCTTCACAAAAGATGAGGACTTATGTGTTCTAGTGCCGGACATAAGCGATCCCGGAGAGGGAGGGTCAGCAGGATGAAGGGAGTTTCCGAACTCCTTGAGTAGCAGTAACGAGAGCCTCTTGTAGTCCGAGACTGCTACATCTACAGGTTTATCTTCATCAGATACTTCTTCTAAAGGACCAACTGAAGGAGAACGTTTGGAAGGAATAGGGCTCTTGCCCGGATAAGTACTCCTTTCCCGCTAAGGAGAGCGCTGATTTCTAGACACATACTTGTTTGAAGTTGAAGGAGAATAATTCCTAGCGAAAAAGGAATTATGAGGATCCTGGAAGTTGCAAAAATCTTGTGCTTAACAGGCTCTTGGTGCCTGCTCTTCCGAAGCTCTGACTGACTCCGGCGCTGGACCTGGATCCGGCGCCTTGACTCCTGTCGCCTGAGAGGCTCCTGCGGCGACTCCTGTCGCCTAGAGGTTGACGCCCTGACTCCTGACGCCTGCGAGGCTCCTGGCGCCCTGACTCCTGGCGCTTGAGAGGCTCTTGGAGCCTTACCGACTCATGACGTCTGCCTGATTCCTTGCGCCAGACTGACTCCTGGAGATCCGAAGACTCCTGGCGCTTGAACCGATCTCGCCTCTCTCCCGTCTCCTTGAGCCTGAAACGATCGTAACTCCTACTAGATTCCAGACGTCTTCTAGGGGAGCGGCTAAGCCCTTCCTGAACTACTGGGGAGCGATAAAGTGAGGGGCTTCTGTTAGGCTCCAAAACCCTGTCTTGAGAAGGGCGCCTATTCCGTGGAGATGAGCGCCTATAGGCGAAGGGCATCGTTATCAGGTCAAAAGCTCCCGTCAAAGGAGTCCTGGCGAGAATATCAGGAGAAGCGTCTTGGCGAGTATGAGAGCTCCCTCCTAGCAGAAGAGGGGCGCTTAGTGGAACTCCTTGGACAGGTAGAGAAACGTCTTTCCTTCTTGTCGAATCTCTAGTAAAAGAGCCTACCAGTGAGGATAACTGTTCCTGAAGGCAGATCAGGAACTTCTTAGTGGGGTTTCCTGAAGAGAGGGCTCCTCTTGCTCGACCTCTTATGCTCTGAAGGCCAATACTCAGGAAAAACGCTCTGGGCTCGAATCCGCAGCGTCTCCTTTCGGCGCCTTCCAGGGTTCTCTCAAGGGGCGCGATTGAGAGGCTGAACTCCTCCACGTCTAGGAGAGGATGAATCCGATGCCGAAAAACACTCCCTTAGGATGCCCTTTTTTTCTGCGGCTATCCAAGGCAGCCTGGGGACGCTACATCAGGATCTGCCGAAGGGATGCCTGACCGTTGGGGGATGCTCCACATCCTCCCTGCGGCTTTCGACATTCCTCCTCCCCTGGTCCTGGGAGTTTGAAAGAGGTCTAGGCCTAGGAGCAATGCGGAACCGGTCAGACGCCCCCTCCACTTCACTGGGGACACTGCACATATCACTGTCAACACTCTTACCTTCATCCAAAGCTCGTAACTGAGCTTGTAGCTTTTTGATCGAAGCTTTAACATTTTCTCTTTCAGAGGAAGAATCCTTGGATTCAATACAGGGAGAAGAAGCTGCGGCTAAGGGAGAAATGTTAGTTACAGGAGATTTATCAACCTCTTGTTCCAGAGAACAAGATCTACTTGAGGATCTAACTGAAGCTTTCCTAATCCTATCTCTCTCAAGCTTCTTACATAAGAAGATAAGTTCTTCCATTCAAGCTCTGTTAATTCTCGCACTCATTACAGGTGTTGTTAAATGAACATTCATTACCTCTACATTTAGCGCAAACATTATGAGGGTCTACCGAAGATTTCAGCAGCCTAGTCTTACAATTTTCCATTGTACAAACCCTAAACATAGGTGAAGCCTTTGCGTCAGACATCGTGAAAGAACAATCCTAATCAAAGTCGAAAAACAGTCCACAATAAGCGTATGCCAAGCCAGAGAAAACAGAATACGTCACCAATATAACCAATCCAAATTCTCGGCAAACGAGTAGAAATCCAAAAATGGGAGGAACAAACAACAGATGTTGTCCGTCCGGCCGACAGAGTAAATCTGGCTTAGAAAACGGGAATGGTTCCGGATCCCGCCACCCAGCGGCGGGAATGGTGGATCACCTGACCTACCTGTCGCGTGTGCCCGAGATTTTGAAATTCTGTCGGGACGGACCGAGTCTATAGCTAAGTATATATCTGCTGGGTAAGTTTTCATGTACAAAAACACCTCTTTCGAAAGACTGTACAGTCAAATTGCCTTAAACAAGACAATGGTGATCTAACCTAATATCAATCGTATGTCAACCTGCATTAAAGTTAGCCTAGTTTAAACATACATACTGATCTTAATTTACACCTAGACTGAAGCAAATCATATCTAAGTGTTTAGTTGGTAAAATTTCTATGTGAGAAAATTTATGCTACTTACTAACACTAGCAAACTTACCCATCTACGATGGGTAATAAAATTACAAATCAAACAAACTGATACACCTAACATGATCCGAACGATATCGCAAACGTGCAGCGCCGTGCTATAACATATAATCGTAAATCATCTGACACGCACGATATTAATGTGATAGATATAACGAAAACTTACCTTGACACCGAGTTACATCCGCCTTCCACCACTTTTAAACACTGTCTTGATTATATAGTCCTTATGTAACGATTTGTCATGTATAAATGTTCCGTCTCTTTCGCAATGTTTAAAGAAAATTGAGCAACAACTTAGTGGAAGTCACCCTGTCATACTGTGTGCATGACCTGATGTAGGACATTATATAGGTATAGTAACGATCTGGCGTGGTGGTTCTTAAATGTACTCTCCCATTGGTTGGAGATAAAAATAAGAGAGTTCATACAGAAATTTGCGTAGTGACCGATCGCAGTAATTTTGACACTCTCACCCAGAATAAGTGAGCTAGGCTGGATTTATTAAGCCGGAAACCGCGAGCCCACTTCTTAGCAGTCACTATGCAGGTCTTACGTAACGACCCTTCACTTCATCGTGGCAGGCGTTATTCAACCTGTTCACATAGGATGCCGGTCTCTTACTTAGGACTTTTTGCTGAAGCCACTTGTGTACCACGGATGTCCTGTATCGGCTTTTAGCGAGTTCAATGTTCAATTCACGTTTTAATTATTCTGAGTCGTCTATACAACATCACATTCCAATGTTTTCTGCTCGCTAATTAACCGACGTTTATTAAACACCTCTATTTCGTCTGTGCCAGTCAAGAATGAACAACTTTATTTATGTTAGATTTATTTTATTTATTTAATGCTAACTGAACTCGTTCGCTTAAAAAAAGCGGGTCCGACTTATATTCTTCTAAACTATTTTGCCAGTCTGCCTTGATGATAATTTTCATCTTCTATTGTGTCCGAGCTGAAATATTCGCAAATTTCCCCAGGGAAGTTGTACAGAAATTATGTATGAACGTTAATGTACATTTGCTTAATTATTATTTTGTAGAAGAATGGTAGCAGTCCCCGGGTTACGACGATCTCGGCTTAAAACGTTCCGAGGTTACGACGCTTTTCAATTATATTCATCAGAAATTATTTCCAGGGTTACGACGCATGTTCCAGGGTTACGACGCCTACAAATGCTGATCTAGCAGATGAAATATGACACTAAAAATGCAAAATAATCAATATTTAAAGTTTTTTTTGATGAAAAATGCAATAAGAATGCAGTTTACATAGTTCTGAATGCACCTAAAGCATTAAAAGTAAGGTTTTCTTAGGATTTTTGACAATGTTCTGGCTTACGACGATTTTCGGCTTACGACGCGTCTCAAGAACGGAACCTCCGTCGTAACCCGGGGACTGACTGTATTTATGTTTCCCTTATATTTCCCATTGCACGTACTGCGAGACCATTTCATTATGCATCGTGGCACTAATGTAATTAGATGTGTCAGCACTGCTTTTTTTTCCCGCTGTGTGCATAATCAGTCACTGTCCAGTGGTCATTGTAGTGACAAGCACGGACCTGCTTCCTGCTGCTATCACGTTGATGTCTGTATATCTTTATTATACTAGATTTTAAAGAATCTACGAGTTTAATCTGTCACCCTTCATTCCATTTCTTGCATGGATGTATGTGGCAGCATCCCACACACCTATGACTGTTTACCATGCTGTCTGAAATTATTATATCACCAAAACATGCTGTTGGCCTTAACATGAAAAAAAATTTTTGTCCAATAAATGGTTCTTTATTAGTCACTAAATACTATCACAATTTTTTAGAATAAATTGAATTTTTCATAACTAAACAAACCTGGGGCCCTTTACATTAGGAATTACCTTCAACGAAGCTGGAAATGGACACTAGACTTTATAGCAAGGTAGTTAAGTAGTTACCATATTTGCTGGTGTATTGAGACAATTTTTTTATTGTTAAATGTATAAAAAAAAAATGCCCTGTATCCAATGCAGCCATATAACCTACGGGAGACCACGCAGCGTAGGCTAGGCTATGCCTTCCTACAGCGAGCATATTGGGTAGGCACAAAAATTATTGCTAATAATAAAACATAGAAAAAACAAGCCAAATTATATTTATCACAAACTTATGAAAAAGTGCTTATGATACATTGCCAGTTAGCCTGTCAGCCATTTGCAATGAGTGGATGTAATCAAAAGAATAGTGCCGCCTGTTGCTTATTTATGGTAAATTTCAAACAAAGTCCATACTTTATTTCAGCATACTCTCACATTATTGTATTTCATGAACAGAATCATACATTTTTCCCTATAAAATCACTTTACAATATCTTTCAATAAATATATGATGAAACATACTAAAATTGTTTTTCCCCAAAATATCCTTGTAAAAGAGGGGTGCATCTTATGTGAGGGTGCGTCTTTTACACCAGCAAATATGGTAGCATAATGTGTAAAAGACCTCAGGTTTGTATAGTTAGGAAAAATGCAATTAACTTTAATAAATTGTGATTTGTTCCTATACGATATATAAACCATTGGTCCTTTGCATTAGGAAGACATTTGGAAGGAAGATTCTGAAATAAGTCATAAGAGCTGACTGGAGCTTGCTAACCCTGATCGTAAGAGCTAAGGAGTGAATTGCGCCTCTGATGAATTGGTCAGAGTACAGGAACTGCAAGACCAATCATCAGATTTCTAGGCTTTTCTCCTATGCGGGAAAGGCAGTCTCATAGGAAAACAAGCTTGGATGAATCTGATAGGCAATGACAGTAAGGCAAATAAAAGATCATGCTGAGATTCGGAGCAGTCAGCACTCTGCTGATCACTTGTGAATCAGACAGAATGGAGGGTAGGCATAGACGCCGAGGTTGTCCCACGGGTGCTGGAATGCGTCCTCTGCAGCGACCCATGGGTTTGGTACGACTGAACAGAATACCTGAACTTTTCTGTTGTGGCGGGTGGCGAACAGGTCTATGACTGGCCACCCCCATATGTCGAACAACCTCTCTACACCACTTTGTTCCAATCACCTGATTCTGGTGGCTGAGTTTGCCTTCCACTACATACATTACTCTTGCCTGGAAAGTATCTAGCTGACAACTCTACTGAGTGAGCTACCACCGCAATCATGCACCATTGTCAACTGATGGAACTGATGAGAAACGAGGGCCCCCTACTTGTTAACGTATGCCACTGCAGTGGTGTTGTCGCTCACCAACACCATGGAATGCCCCATCACTCTGTCCTGAAATCCTTGAAGGGCCATGAAGGCCTCCTTAAGTTCTAGAACAATGATGTGGAGGTGTCTGTCGTGTTGGTCCCACAACCCTGAGGTTAGTAACTCCTTCAGGTGTGCACCCCATCCCTCGTCAATGCATCTGAATACAAATGCATGTCGGGAAGGGGAGTATGCAGGGGTACGCCTACTACAAAGTTTCTTTCGTCCAACCACCAGTCCAAATCGCCCCCTCACCTTCTCTGATGGAGGAATGAGAAAGGATTGAGGTTCTCGAGACTGAGACCAGTACTCCTCATTCTCCACTGAAGAAAATACAGGTGGTGTCGTCCATAGGGGACCAGCTTCCCCAACGACAACAGGTGACCAAATACAACTTGCCATTGGTATGCTGGTTGTTCCCGTCAATACAGGAACAATTGGGCTCCCTACCTGAACTTGCTTATGTGAGAGTAGGAGGTAAAGGCTCTTGCTGGCACCGTATCTATCAGCATGCCCAGGTACTTTATCCTCTGCTTGGAGATGACACCGGACTTCAAAAAGTTTATCACAATCCCGAGGGTGCAGGAAAACTTGAGAAGTTGATTCCTGTCCTGAAGTAACTGTGGGTGAGAGCTCACCAGGACTAGCCAATCATTGAGATACCTCAACAGATGTATCCCTTGCAAATGGGCCCAAGCTGAGACCAGGGTAAACATTCTCATGAACACCTGAGGATCAGTCGAAAGTCCAGAACAAAGTGCCCTCCACTGGAATAACGTCTCCCCGAGGATAAAGCGAAAGTAGTTCTGAGAGAATTGATAGATGGGTATTTAAGAATACACATCCTTCAGATCCATTGCCAGCATGAAGCACTGAGCACGATGTCTCCGTCATGAACCAAGTCTGGCAAATGAATTGGTTCAGGGAAGAAAGGTCAATGACCGGTCTCCATTCCCCTGAAGCCTTCTCCACTTGAAAGATGCAGCTGTAGAAACCTGGAGACTGGTCCGACACAACTTCTATAGCTCCCTTGGCCAGCATGGCTTGCACTTCCTCCTTGAGTGGCATGTCCTTCGAAGAACCAGAAAAATGAGCTTGGAGATGTTGCTGAAGGGGAATGCCGCCCCTAGCATATCCCTTTCTTCTTCTTCTCTTTGCTCCTTTACCTCCTTTCCCTGAGGAAGAGAAGCGTTGACTGGGACGAGTCTGGGCAGAAGAGGAAAAATGATATTGTTAAGATACAATAAAGTTTTGTACATACTTACCTGGCAGATATATACTTAGCTATAGACTCAGTCGTCCCGACAGAATTTCAAAACTCGCGGCACACGTGACAGGTAGGTCAGGTGATCCACCATTCCCGCCGCTGGTGGCGGGATCCGGAACCATTCCGTTTCTAAGACAGAATTTCTCTTCCACCTGTCTCCTGAGGGGAGGATGGGTGGGCCATTGATCGTATATATCTGCCAGGTAAGTATGTACAAAACTTTATTGTATCTTAACAATATTATTTTTGTACATGAAAACTTACCCAGCAGATATATACTTAGCTGATTGGCACCCTTGGTGGTGGGTAAGAGACAGCTAAACAAAAAGATAATACTTATACTAAATACATTAAAAAACAGGGAAAAAAACAACATATGTTCTTGGATATAATAATCCATGGTTCCTACCTGATTGGGCTGAAGACTTCATGACTACTGCTCTCTGAGTCTGCCTGCCTCAAGAGTCCCAGCGAGGTATGAACCTATGGCTGAATAACTCTTTGGATCGTGTCAATGGGGGCTAGCCCGCTTACGCGACAGAGCCTACTCTGGATCGTACCAATGGGGGCTGACCCACTTACATGGTAGAGCCTTTACCTTTGTTCATATCAATGGGGACTAGCCCTCTTACATGACAGAGTTAAGGTTTCTATAAGTAAACAAGGAGCACTGAAGCCAATCCCGATCACCTGACCATGTTAGTACTGTTATAAACCTATGAATTGCAAGAGGGTCCCCTATTCCCTCTGACAATCAACCAATAAAAACAACCACCAATAAAAGACAAATTTAAACACTAAAGTAAGTTAAAAACAAAAAAGGATTAGCCTCAGCCCCTTCTCCCAGCACTGAATTCGCAGAAATATATGCTCCCAGAGCAAAGCACTTTTCGTAAGAAATTTTAACGTCTCTTAGGTAATTGGAGGCAAACACAGAATTACACCTCCAAAACGTTGACTCTATCAGTGCCTGAAGAGACTATGTTTTGTGAAATGCCATGATGTAGCTATGGCTCTCACTTCATGCGCTCTTACTCTGAGAATTTTGAGGTGCTCTTCATTGCAAGTAAGGTGAGCTTCCTTTATTAAATCCTTTATGAAGAAGGTAAGGGCATTCTTCGAAATCGATCTTTTCGGATCCTTTACAGAGCACCAGAGACTTTCTTCTGTACCTCCTAGCAACACTTTTTCTTCAGGTAGAACTTGAGTGCCCTGACGGGACACAAAGTCCTCTCTAGTTCTCTTCCTGTTAGTGAAGAGAGTCCTTTTACCTCAAAGCTTCTTGCGGCCAAGGTTTTGAGGGATTTTCGTTCTTCGCTAGAAAAAAAAAGTGGTTTAAAGGTGCAAAACCGCTGAATCCTTCCTAAAACCAACTTTACCTTCCAAGGCTGCAACTCGCTAATTCTCTTAGCTGTTGCTAATGCAAATAGAAATAATGACTTCTAGTTTAAGTCTCTAAATGAAGCTGTGTGAGACGGTACGAATTTTTCTGACATTAGGAACTTAAGGACCACATCCAAGTTCCAGCTAGGTTTCTTGATTTTCTGGTCTTTCGTGGTTTCAAAAGACCCCTTATAAAAGGTCATGGAGATCTTTATTATTAGTAAGATCTAGTCCTCTATGTCGCAAAGACTGAGGCCAGCATACTCCTGTAACCTTTTACTGTCGATACTGCCAGGTTACAGTTCTTCTCAAATAGAGAAGAAAATCAGCGATTCAGTTACAGAGGTACTGGAAGAGGATATTTTCTTATTCTTACACCATCTTCTAAACAACTCCCACTTCGACTGATACACCCTAGAGGTGGAAAACTCTTCTGGCTCTTGCAATAGCCTTCGCACTTCGCGCAAAAAGCCCCTTGCTCTGACGAGTCCTACGACAGTCTGAAGGCAGTCAGACTTAGAGCGGGGAGGTTCTTGTGAAATCTGTCGAAGTGGGGCTGTTTGAGAAGATCGTTCCTTAGGTGGGAAGCAATCTTGGAAAATCTACTATCCACTCCAGCACTGTGAACCAATCGAGAGCTGGCCAGAAGGGAGCGATGAGGGTCATTTTTGTTCCCTCTGAGCAAGCGAACTTCCTCAAAACTTCCCCTACTATCTTGAAAGGAGGAAGGCGTAGGTGTCTAAGCCTGCCCAATCTAGCAGAAAGCTGTCTACGGCTACCGCTTGCGGATCCGAGATCGGGGAGGTTAATAGTTTTCTAGTCTGTAGTTCCTGTGGTCGGCGAACAGGTCTATATTGGGCCTTCCCCACAGATGCCAAAGTTGTTGGCAAATCTGAAGATTGAGTGTCCATTCCGTGGGTAGGACTTGGTCTTTCCTGCTCAACAGATCCGCCCGGACATTTCTCTCTCCTGCACAAAACCTTGTGAGAAGAAGAGATCTTCCTTTCTGAGCCCAAATCAGCAGATCCTTGCAGACTCGTACAGGGAAAAGGAATGCGTACCCCCCCCCCCCTGTTTCTTTTTTATATATGCAAGGGCTGTTGTATTGTCCGAGTGAATTTGAATCACCAGACCTGAGACCTGTTCCTCGAAATGAACTAGAGCCAGATGAATGGCTGTTAGTTCTTTCTTGTTTATGTGCCAGGACACTTGTTCTCCTTCCCAAGTGCCTGACACTTCTTCCGAACCTAGGGTTGCTCCCCACCCTGAATCTGAGGCGTCTGCAATAACGCTAGGCGAGGGTTCTGTAAGTGAAGGGAGATCCCCTTGACTTAGTTTTGTGGATCTAACCACCAAGAGGAGATTCTCCTTGATTTCCTTGGAGATTGGAAAGGTTTCTCCCAAATCTTGTGATTCCAGTCCCAACTCTCCTTCAGATAAAATTGAAGGGGTCTTAGGTGTAGTCTTCCTAAGGAAACGAACTGTTCCATCGAGGAGAGGGTCCCCAGTAAACTCATCCATTCCCTCGCGGAACAATGTTCTTTTCTTAAGAAGACTGCCACCTTTTCCAAGCAGCGTTCTCTCCTTTCCTGCGAAGGATATGCTAGAAAATCCCGAGAATCCATCTGAATCCCCAGATAGACAATGCTTTGCTGGGGAGTCAGCATGGATTTCTCGTGATTGACTAAAAGTCCCAGGGACTTTGTCAATTTCAGAGTAAAGAAAAGGTCCTCCAGACATTGTTTCTCCGATTGGGCTCTTATTAGCCAATCGTCCAGATATAATGAGATCCTGATCCCTTCCAGATGTAGCCAATAAGCTACATTCTTCATGATGTCCGTGAAGACTTGAGGGGCAGTCGAAAGTCCGAAACACATCGCCCGGAACGGAATGGAATACTTCCCTTGGAACATGAATCTTAGGTATTCCGTGATGCCGGATGAATTGGCACATGGAAATACGCATCTTGAAGGTCCAGGGACACCATCCAGTCCCCTGGACGAAGAGCAGACAGAACAGAGGAAGAAGTCTCCATCGAGAATTTCTTCTTCATAACAAAGAAATTCAGGGCACTGACGTCTAGTACCGATCTCCATCCCCCCGATGCTTTCAGTACCAGGAACAACCGATTGTAAAATCCTAGAGACTGGAGATCTTGAACCAGTTCTACCGCTTCTTTGGAAATCATCTGTTCCACTGCCTGCAGAATAGCTAGTCTTCGGACCGGATCTGAGTATCTTGCACTCAACTCCCTTGGAGTTGTCGTCAAGGGAGGATTTTCCCTGAAGGGGATCAAGTATCCTTTTTTCAGGATCGAGAGGGACCATGAATCCGCTCCCTTTCGCGCCCAGACTTTTGCAAAATGAAGTAGTCTGGCGCCTACTGTTGTCTGGAGGACTGTCTGTTCATCTAGATTTCCCGAAGGACCTTCTAGATGGCCTACTCCTTCGTTCTGGTCTGCGACCTCTAAGAGGGGTTCTAGAAGAGGAGGTACCTCGAAAGGGCTGCACAAAGGAGGGTTTCTCTCTTTTTTCAATAGGAACAGCGGGTCTAAACCACTTAGCAGAGTGTGTGAGAAGATCCTGGGTTGCTTTTTCTGTTAAGGATTTTGCTACCTCCTTAACAGTCTCCTGCGGGAACAGATGTGAAGAGAGAGGAGCGAAAAGAAGAGAGGATCTTTGTAGAGGCGATACGGCTCTAGCTAGAAAAGAGCTAAAGACCGATCTCTTCTTTAACACTCCTGTTCCGAAAAGAGAGGCAACTGCTACGGAGCCGTCCATAACTGCTCTGTCCAAGCAAGCCAGGACACTTGAAAGTTCTTCCATCGAGACGAAGTCAGTGTCTTGAGCTCTCTTAGCTAATGCTCCCAATACCCAGTCCATGAAATTAAACACTTCTAAAGTCTTAAAGAGACCCTTTAGAAGATGGTCTAGCTCACACATGCCCCATGTAGCTTTAGCAGAAAGCAAAGACTTCCTCCATGGGTTCTTTGGTCTCGTACCACCTTCCAGGTTTACCTGTTAACTTAGAAGGAGGGGCAGGAAAAAAAAAAACTGTTTTGCCCGCTTCCCTTCTTGAGGCTAACCATTCTGAAAAGGTCTTTAAAGCCTTTTTCATGCATAATGCAGGGCGCATCTTGAAAAATGAAGAAGACTTATGCGCTTTAGTACTGGACATTAATGATCCTGGTGAAGGAGGATCAGCAGGATGAAGGGAGTCTCCGAACTCCTCGAGAAGTAGAAGTGAGAGCCTCTTGTAGTCCGAAACTGCCACATCTACGGGCTTCTCCTCATCAGACACTTCTTCCAAAGGATCAACTGAAGGAGACCGTTTGGAAGTGATAGGGCTCTTCGCGGGAGAAGTACTCCTTTCCCGAGAAGGGGAGCGCTGAATGATCGACAAACTTCTGTAAGAAGAATGAGGCTCCTGGCAATCAAAAACATTCTTGCGCCTACTAGACTCTTGTTGTCTATTCACTTGAGGTTCACAAAACTCCTGGCGCTTGATAGGCTCCCAGGGTGCTTGAAAGACTCCCTGCGCCCTGACTCCTGACGCCTAACAGGCTCCTGGCGTCCTGACTCCTGGCGCCCTGACTCCTGCCTTCTAACTGACTCCTGACGCCCTGAATCCTGGAGCTTGAGAGGCTCTTGACGCCCTTTCTTACGTCTCACTGCTTCCTTGCGCCTGACTGACTCCTGTTTCCAATCCTGGTCCTGCAGTCCCAAGGATCCTGATACTTGAATTTGTTTAGGTTCTCTTCAGGCTCCTTTGAACCTAACCGCCATCGAGACTTCTGCTCGATTCACGGCATCTAGAAGGGGAGAGGCTACGCACTTCCTGTTTGCTAGGATTCAAAACCTTGTCCAAAGGAGGGCGCTTATCTCTTGGAGAAGAGCGCCTTACAGGGCGAAAGGAATCGCCTGTCAGGAGAAAAACTCCTGTCCAAAGGAGTCTCTCGACGAAAGAGATAATCGCCTTGGAGAGTGTGAGAGCTCTCTCTTATCCGAAGCGGGGCGCTTAGAGGAACTCTTAACAGAGAGCGAAACATCTTTCCTCCTTGTTGAATCCTTAGAGAAAGAGCCTACTAGAGAGGCTAACTGCTCCTGCAGGTTAATCAGGAAACTTCTTCGTGGGATCCTGAAGAGAGGGCTCCTCCTCTCTCGCCTTCTTAAGATCCGATGGCCAATACTCGGAAAAATGCTCTGGGCTAGAATCAACCGCGTCTCCTTTTGGCGCCTTCCAGGCTCTCTTCAAAGGGCGCGACTGAGAGGCCGAACTCCATCCTCGTTTAGGAGAGGAAGAGTCCGAGGACCGAAAAAAACACTTCCTTAGGATGCCTTTACTGCGGCTATCCAAGGCAGCCTGGGACTTTACAACAGATCTGCCGAAGGGACGCCTGACCGTTGGGGATGTTCTGCATCCTCCCTGCGGCTTTCGACATTCCTCCTCCCCCCCCTGGTCCTGGGAGTTTTGGAAGAAAACGGTCTAGGCCTAGGAGCAATGAGGAAACAGTCAGACGCCCCTCCACTGCACTGGGGGAACTACTGCACAAATCACTATCACCACTCTTACCTTCATTTAACGCTCGTAACTGAGCTTGGAGTTTCTTGATTGAAGCTTTCCAACATTTTCCCTTTCAGAGGAAGAATAAATTTGGATTCAGTACCGGGAGAAGCAGCTGTGGCTAAGGGAAAATCGTTAGTGACAGGAGAGCTATGAACTTCCTGTTCTAGAGAACAAGATCTACTTGATGATCTAGCTGAAGCTTTCCTTACTCTATCCCTCTCAAGTTTCCTAACATATGAAGATAAACTCCTTCCATTCAAGCTCTGTTAGGTTCTCCGCTCCAATACAGGTGGTTTTATTAAAAGAAACATTCATTCTCTCTACATTTTGAGCAAACGTATGAGGATCTACCGATGATTTCGGTAGCCTAACTTTACAACCTTCCCTACTACAAAACTATAAACATAGGTGAAGCCTTAGCGTCAGACATCGTGAAAGAGCAGTCAATATCAAAAGTTGAAAAAACAGTCCAGAATAAGCGTATGCCAAGCCAGAGAAAAAACAGAATACGTCACCAAAAAACCAATCCAAAATCTCGGCAAACGAGTTGAAATCCAAGATGGAGGAACGAACAACAGATGTTGTCCATTCAAGCGACAGAGAAATTCTGTCTTAGAAAACGGGAATGGTTCCGGATCCCGCCGCTGGGAATGGTGGATCACCTGACCTACCTGTCACGTGTGCCGCGAGTTTTGAAATTCTGTCGGGACGACCGAGTCTATAGCTAAGTATATATCTGCTGGGTAAGTTTTCATGTACAAAAAGAAGAATTCTAAGATTTTCCACGAGTGTTCTTCGAAGGTTGGGTTTTCTTGGGGCCTGAGGAAGAGCTAACCTAAACTGAGGGTCAAGCCGCAGTGACAAGCAAAGGTCCAGATAACCTGGTCACTGCCTGGTGGACAAGGTGGTAATAATCCTTGACTCTACACTTGTTCACCGCAGCATCCACCATCTCTCTAGGGAAGAGAGAGGAGGAAGACAGAAGCAGTCCATTCTCTAAGGTCATAGCCAACTCAAGTCCCAAAGCCCTGGTCAAGCAAGTCAAGATGGCATCTTTCCTCTTAAGGACCAGGTTGGCCCACAGGTTTGCTGTCTGGTGGGCTAGGTAGGAAATCGCTCTACCTCCAGACTGGCACAGTCTCCCATAAGCGGAATTCTCTCCAGGAACCATAGCCCTTGAAGAGGTAGCTATCTTGACCACCATGAAGAACCACAGGACCAACCAGGAGACTACCTGGAATGCTGCCAGAGCAGTAGCCTCCAGGGTCACTACTTCCTACTGTGAGAGCAAAATTGCCTCTGAAGTCAGTTGCTGCAGTGAAGGATCGGGGTCTAGACAAACCAAACCCAGGTCAACCTGTTTAGTTGACAATGACCTCTCAAAGGGCTGGTAGAAAGGCTTCTGGCTAGGCAGAGCAAGGGGAAGCAACTTGTACGAATAGTTTAATCGGGGTGAATTTTCTTGTCCAGAGAGAAGATTATCCACCTGGTCGAGAACCCCATTGGCAAGAGAAGACCACAGCAGTCTACTGAAGCCTTGGGTTCTTTCCTCGGCTCCCACAAGGACTCCAGTCAAGAAAGGACGGCCTGCCGAAGAGGTCACAGGCCCTTCCCCTAGATCCCTGTGGTGACAGGTCAGCGCTATGATCTCTGCAAACGCCTTCCATATCTCAGGTGTGTCCGCATCCTGTTGCAAAGGACCCTTGGGGGGAAGAACCTCACCAGACCTGAGATGGTTCCTTCACTATCCCAGCATATGTCCTGATTGCCCCAAGAACCGAGCCAGGAACATGAACTTGAGAAGCATGAATCCAATGAGAACGGAGTCCTCCCCGTTCGTATCATGCCTCCCAGTAAAACCCCAAGAGGTTGAGGGAACAGGTAAGGAAAGCCCAGCACTCTCACCTGTCCTAACTGCCAAGCAGTCAGGAGAGGTAAGCCATACGTGGTCACCAACCCACGGTGATGACTGCAATACAGGTCTAGGAGAATGCCTTCGCATTGGCAAGGCGTTATCTTGAGAAGAGCAGAGGTTCTCGCAAGATAGACTGCGTACTCGACTCGGCATAACCAAGCCGCGCCCTCAACTCACCTGAGCCAACCCTCTTGCACACACCCAAAGGGGGACTGAGAGAAGTCAAGTGAACAGTCTCCCGACAAGAGCATTCATCCTTCTTGCAACATGCCACAGGCTCTGCAACCAAAGCTTCTGGCAAAGGAGTTTGTACAGGGGACCTACTCTTCCCCTCTCCAGGTGTTTGGTCAGAGACCGATGCGATGGTCCAGGCACCTTGCTGAGTACTGGCAGGGAGAGCCAAGACACCTACATGTCTCTGATTTTTCTCTCCTCCTGTGCCCTCACTGGCACGAAGAGAGGACCCTCCATTTCCAGATCGGAATGTATATAAGTCTCTGCAGAGGCTCAATCAGGGTATCTCAGTTAGACCAATGCCCTGACACAGCACTAGTCTTGGAAGTGAACTTCTTCAAACTAGCAGAGGAAGCGGGTACTGAAGTACTCACTCCCTTGGCTCCCGATCTGGTAGGCCTAGTGCAGGCCCATGAACCGGTACCTCCACCCGCAGGTAAGGAAGAGCCGTAAGAACCCTCTCCTTCCCCAGAAGAAAGCAGACCCTTAGAAGTTTCACAGCAAGACTTTTTAGGGGGCAGAGAAGCAACCTTCCTCTTCCAAAACCAAGACCTTGGAGGAAGAAGGGGAGGAGGCAGCAGACAATGGCAACAAAGAAGACGACGACGACAACGATGAAATTTTACAGGACCTCTTCTTCAACTTCCTATTTGTTATGTTCTTCAGGATGGCAGCAAAGTCCTTCATCCAGGTAGGGGGTCAAGACAAATCAGGAGCAGGGGCTGCCTGGACAACAGGAGCAGCAGCAACCACATGCACAGGGAGGGGCTCCACCACCACAGATACATCGGCATAAGAGAAGGAGCCCACAGGAGCAGCGGACACAGCGATAATGGTCCGAAGCATCACAAACCCAGGAGGAGGAGGTGCCATGACTCAAGGTGCTGGCAGATGCATAGCAGTCCTTGTCACCGAGGGATTGGTAGCCATCAGATAATGACAGAACAACATAATCAGGACCTTGGCAAAGGCAGAAGTGGTGACGGTGGTGGTCAAAGGCGTCTATGTGAGTCATCACTGGGGTAGCTAGATTTAACAGCAGGACCTGCAGAGATGGAGTCCCCACTAGACCTAGTGAATGCCAAGCTGCTGCCAAATCCATCAGTTGGTTGCTCTTCTGTCACACCTGAAGAAGGGAGTCAGGTCAGTTGGGGGGGGGGGGGGGGGAGACTCTTCTCACCAGGAGGAAGCTCAATTCCCTCAGAGTGACCAAAGGCCTCCAACTGAGGTGGCCGTTAAACCCTGCCTCACCTCCATCCTTCTCACTCGACGAAATAAATAAAGAGGATGAAGTGGAGGCCCCTTCCAAAGTAGGGGGAGCAAAAAGGGGAAATTTGCTGGGAGAAAGAAACAAGGACGAAGGGTTAGGCACAAAGGGAGTTGCTAGAGGCATATAACACTCAGATGGCATCTTGACGCTCTTCCTCCCAGCAAACTTCATTCACTGCACAGGAGTCCAAGAGTTACACTCATCACAAGTTAACTCTGGATTGTAATTCTGCCCTCTGCAAGATGTACAGGGCATGAGGATCCACAGCCACACCAGATCTCCAGTTACTGCACCGCTTATCGACCACACCCGGGCATACTCTCTTGGAGGAGAGGGTTTACAAGCCGGTTTATAGTCGTGGGTTTGCATAACGAAACTAATATAATTACAAAGCAAATACACAAAAAACACATAAACACAACACAAAACAAGGAAAATTCTTACCGGAATAATGAAAAGCGCTAGCAACAGTTGAGCAAAGAGCGATGTAAGCATGCATCTTCATCCGATTACGGCCTGAAAGCAAAGTGGAATGCGAACGCTCAGGTGGGCGGAGCTTCCCCCACCAGAGCAGCAGTTAACTACCTACATATAAATATACAACTACCTTGCTATAAATTCTAGCAGCCGTTTCCAGCTTCACTGAAGGTAATTCCTAATGTAAAGGACCAATGGTTTGTACATCATGTAAGAACAATAATTTCTTCACTGATTTGATAGAATATTTAACTCACTATATTTATCCAATCTAACAGTATTGGTAAAAGTAATCAAATCTGAAATTGTTCAGCTGAAATAATCAAGGTACATAAAATTATTAAAAATTCTGCTAGGCTCACTAAAGAAAATGGAGTAAAATTATTTGTAACTCTTAGCAGTGACTTTGTCAAAGTTAAAAATGGAATTTTATAATAAAATGCAATATTATTGCATACTTACCAAACAACTATACAGCTGTAGGTTCCCTACATGGCAGATAAAAGATTCAAACTTTCACAGTGGTGCCACCATTGCTGATGTAGGTGACATCATCTCCTGCCACTGGAGGAACAGGTACTACAGACCAGGTGTAGTCAATTCGTTGCTGCCCAACCATCCACCTGTGGGGAGGAGTGAGGGCTTTAATTAAATAATTGTTTGGTAAGTGTGCAGCTGATTAGGTACCCGTTGCAAGGATGGGGCTGTGGATGTATGCTTAATTCAAAAACATATCAGGATTTTTGAAAAAAAAAAAAAAAAAAAAAAAAACAATAATAGCACTGTAGTGCCTGTTGTATCTTACCTTGTAAGAGAGCTACTGCAGGAGAATACTGCCTCTGGTTGGTACTCATATTACGTAGTAGAGAGCTTGGATGTCTGTCCAAAGAGTGCCTCTACATAGAATGGAATACCTTTGCAGTCATGGCAGTTCACCGCTGACTTGACAAAGGTGAAAACATAATGTTGCCCTTGCCCTGTGCGAAGACCAGATACCGCATACAAGCGAACACCAAGTCACCTACACCATATTAAAAACCTATACCCACTGTATTAAAAACAATTGACTGGGAAGTCAATTATGTCAGAATGCTATAGGTCACTACCGCTCAGACTTCATGTGCCTTGACTTTCAACATGGGATAATCCTCTTCATTTACATGAGAATGTGCTTCGATAACAAGTTCTCTCCAGAAGAAGATCACATTCTTCGAAAGAGGACAAGAGGGATTCTTCAACAAACGCCACAGTTGAGAAGATGGTCCTCTTATTTTCTCCGTTCTGTGGAGATAATATCTAAGAGCTTTTACAGGGCATAAGACTCTTTCCTCTTCCTCCAGACTGAGAATATTGGCCAAATTCTTGAGTGTGAAGGAGTAGGGTCAAGGTTTCAAAGGGTTTTCATTCTTAGCTACAAAACTTAACATCAACGAGCAAAACTGCGTCCCCTTATGAGGAGTCACCTCTTTTCTCCACAGCGTGGAGTTCGCTGACATGTCTTGCCAAGCTAAAGCTATCAAGAATAATGTCATAATGTCTTCTTGGTTAGGTTCCTCATCGAAGAAGACCACATCGGCTCATAAGAACAACTCGTAAGACACTTGAGTACTACATCAAGGTTCTAAGATACTGAATCTTTCGGGCACTTAGATGTCTCGAAAGACTTACTCAAGTCCGTGAGGTCACTATCATAAGACAGTATATGGGTCTGTGTTAAATACAGATGCTAACATCGTTCTGTAACCCCTAATCATCGAGGGAGCCAAGCGTCTTGATACTCAGGAAAAGAAGAAAGTGCTATCTCGCTTATAGAGGTCTGAGAAGAGACTATTTTCCTTGCACCATCCTCTAAACACTCCCCACTTGGATTGAAACAGTCGGTTAGAAGTTCTTCTGCACTTTGCAATAGCTTCTGAAACTCTTCTGAAAAGCCTTTTGCTCTGACAAGGCTTCTGACAGTCTGTAACCTGTCAGGGCAGAGCGGACAACCCTTGATGGAAACCTTGCAAAATGCAGTTGCTGAGTAGCGCCTCTTGGACGGTAGTAGTCTCGGAAAGTCTACAAGTAGACTGAGCAGATCTGGAAACCCTTCCTTTCTTGGCCAGAATGGTCCTACAAGAGTGAGACACATTCTGATGAAAACGGACTTTGTTCAGAACTTGCCTTATCAGCCTGAATGGAGGAAAGGCATATGCATCCGGCACCAACCAGTCCAGCAGCATTGCGTCGACAGACCATGCTAGAGGATCTGGAACTAGAGAGCAAAAGAGAGGGAGTCAATTATTGCTGGAAGTGGCAAACAGATCTATTGTTGGTTTTTTTCCCAAATCTTCTAAAGGTTGAGGGAAACCTTGGCATCAAAAAGTCCATTCCAACAAAAAGAACCTGATGACCTCAACTCAATTCATTCCGCCCAAAAACATTCATCCTCCCATGGACAAACCCAGATGGACGCTGGTAACTCCTTTACGTTGATGTGGAGGGAAACTCTATTCCATCGACCATATTCCCAACACTTTCATCTCTCCCAAGACTGCTCCCCAACCTACATGGGAAGCATCAGAAAAGAACTGTAGGGTTTGGTGGGGAGGAAGAAGAGGAATGCCTTCTGATAGTCTCAGCTCCAAGAGGCACCATGCTAGATCCTCTTTGATCTCTTTTGTGATGTCGACCACCTTCAAGTCCAGCCAAGACTTACTGCACCACGATACCTTCAGGAAGAAGTGAAGTGGTTGCATATGTAACCTTCCGAGGTCTTACACACTTCTCTACCGACGATAAGGTGCCCAGAAGACTCATCCACTGGATAGCGGAACACGAACAACGATGGTTCAGGAACTCCTGAACTACCTGAAGGCATGACTGAACTCTTTTCAGGGAGAGAAAAGTCCGAAAAGCTTGAGTACTGAGAGTCATTCCCAAATATGGAATTTTCTGAGTCTGAATCATTTGTGATTTCTTCTTGGTGATGAGAATCCCTAATAATCGAGTCAAACAAAGAGTCCTCTCTAGATCCTTCATGCACTGGCTTTCTGAGGAGCGGAGAAGCCAGTCGTCCAGGTAAAGTGCCACAATGATAGTCAGGAGATGTAGCCACTTCCCTAGAGGTGCCTATACTGGGGTAAATACCTGAGGAGCCATTGAAAGACCGAAACACAATGCTTGAAATTGGAATACTTTGCCCATGACAACAAACCGAAGAAATTTCTTTGATTCCTGATGAATCAGAATATGGAAATAAGCATCCTGCATGCCCAAGGAGACCATCCAGTCTCCTTGATGAAGCGACACTAGGACCGAGTGAGTTGTTTCCATATTGAACTTTATTTTCGAGACAAACAACTTCAGAGCGCTCACATCCAACACGGGTCTCCAGCCCCCTGATGTCTTGGCGACTACAAAAAGGTAGTTGTAAAACCCCAGAAATGACCTGTCAATTACTAACGGTATAATTGCCGCCTCCAGAATGAGAGCTTCTACCTCTTTGGCCAGAACTACAAACCTCTCCGAGCCTGGAGAGTAAGCCGACAATACGATCTCCACATTGGAGAGAGGAGGTGAAGAACTTGGACCACCCAAGGGTCTGCCCCTCTGCAATTCCACTCCTCCCAAAACAGGTGCAACCTGGCACCTACCGGAGCATAAAGGATAGTTATATTACATGGAGGAAGGCTTAGAAGTAGGTTTTGTCATGGATTTGGAAGGGGGGCACAGGTTTGAGCAAGGTCTGACAGAGGGCCTGGTTCTACCCCCACAAAAAGTCTGCTGCAAAGAATAAGATTTGTCAGGAGTCACAGAGGTGGCTTTCACTTGCTTAGTCAACTGGGCCAACAGATCATTTGTTGACTTTTTCTCTAAAGCATAAAGAATAGCATTAACCATCTCTTCTCGGAATAAGTGTTGCTTATCTAATGGTGAGAAAAGCAAAGCCAACTTCTGTAAAGAAGTAACTCCTTTCGTGATGATGGAGCACCAAAGTTGTCTCTTCTTGAGTCTCAGAGGTGAAGAGAAAGGTGATCTCATCAGAACCGTCCCCGACAGATTTGTCGGCATACGAAAGAACCCTTAACCAATCCGACATCACATCTTCTGCAATAGAGGGGCAATCCTCAATCTTCGAATCAAGAGCTCCGACTATCCAGTCCAGAAGAAAACTCATAATTTCCAGGACCCTAAAGAGGTTCTTGACTAAATGGTCTAATTCGGGGAAAGAAAAGAACACCTTCACCACCGAAAATGCCGCTCTGCGATTAGCGTCGACAAGACTGGAGAAGTCCCCCTGGGAGGAGGCAGAAACTCCATAGAAGAAGCTTCTCCTGCCACATAGAAACGGTATCTCTTGTTGATGAGCTTCGATGGTGGAAAAGCAAAAGAAGCCTTGCCTGACTCTCTCTTAGTCGATAACTAGTCTTTCACAATACGAAGAAACTTAGGGAGTAAAGGGTCCATATGCTTCCTTCTCATCATAAAAATCGAAGTGGGAGATCTGGGAGCTGCTGTGCTAATGTAATCAGGGTATGTATCCAACAGATACCACAAGACTCAAATATGCCGACAGGGGAATAGAGTCTGCTCCCTGTTCTTCTTCCTCCGATGTAACCAGAGAAAGAGGAAGATCTGTAGGCTTAGGGGCCGACTGCTTGTCCTTCAAATAAGCCATTAACTCTTCCAACTGCTTCAGAGGGAACAGATTAGAATTATCCTGTGTTGAAAAAGCAGCAGTCAAAGTCAAAATGTCAGAAGTCACAAGCTTCAAAATTTTCGACACTGAAGGATCCATACACATCGAAGCGGGCGTTGCATGAAGTTGAAGGAGTATTCAACTAATCTAGCAGCAACGAACGTTTCGAAGGTATCAAAATACAATGACCACCTTGAGGGTCCGATATGTCCAAAGTCGAAGAATGATCTCGAGGAGAAGTAGTAGCAGCGACACTACAAGTAGGAGGTGGATAGTGATCCCCTTCCTTGGACTTCTTAACAGGAGGAGGGGAGAAATATCCTGCGGTCGCGCGTCTTTTCAATGGATGCGAACCTGACGAACTACACCACTCATAACACCTCGCGGGAGAGGAATCACTCGACTCCAATGATAACAGAGCGGTGAACGAAACACCTTTCCAATGGTGTTCTGTCGAAACCTGGTGGCACACTACAGGATCGACAGAGGAAGCGAACTGGTGGGACTAACAGCCACCCCCTCAGAAAGCACTGCACTAACATTCAGCACTTCATTATCAGAATTAGCCTTTTCTAAAAAATGACTTAATGGGAAAAACTAACTCATAACTGTTCTAGCAAGAACATCAAACTTTTTCTTGAACCTAGATTTGAGGCTGGCAATGGTGTCAGGAGAAACTACACAGGAAGCTGGTAAAGGAGTTAAAGGAGCAGGAGAAGGAGGACTCAAGATTGGAGACATGGCTGGAGGAGGAAGAGAAGAAGAGACAGGACAAACTGGATCTGCAGAAGATATAGAAGAGGCTACACTAGCTTTATTTTCAGCCCTTACAGCTGCTGCCTTCCTCATCCTATCCTTTATCAGCATGTGCAAGAAAAACCTTCCAATGATTCACTCCAATTTTTACATTTGTCACAAGCCGATTCATGAGTACACTCAGACCCATTACCTCTACATCTAATAGACTTCGAGTGTGGGTCGTACATAGGTTTAACCTTCAACCTAGCCTTGCACCCTTCGGCACAAAACCTAACACCTGACGGACTAGAATCTGACAGGATGGCCTAAATGCCACAACTAAATGCAGTTAAGCTAACTAAAATGTAAGAAAAAACTAGCAAAAACATGAATTTGAGTATTTCACCAAAGTACAACAGTCAAAAACCATCCAGTGATGAAGAAAAGGTCCATACCAACCACTGAAGTTAACCAGAGGCCGGCAGAGAACGAATTGACTACGCCTGGTCTGTTGTACCTGTTCCTCCCTTGAGCGGCGAGAGATGATGTCATCTACATCAGCCATGGTGGCGCCACCAAAAAAGTTTGAATCTTTTGTCTGCCATGTAGGGAACCTACAGCTGTATAATTGTTCAGTAAGACAATGCAATAAAAAGTTATCATTATGTACAAGTAAATTTACAACAACAATGTTGGGTAATTTCATTTATAATGGCCAGGGTTAGGTTAGGTTTGGGGTACCAGGAACAAACCATAGATATAGAAGGGAGAGATTGGACAGTCATATGACTGGTGCGTACAAGTAAGGCACCATTGCTATGTGATGATTCCCAGATATGGCAGTGGCAGCAACTGCACAGACCAGCAGCAACAGAACCACCTCTGGCACCCAGTGCTGGGTCATCGACTGTGTTCCATACAGGAACAGGATCACAAAAGAACAGGGGATCATATTTCACAAGACAGTGACATTTTTTCATTCAGGAAAATCTTCATAACTGTATAAAAAAAAACCTGAAGTAAACTTGTTAGATCACAGTCAACTTGCAGATACACACATGCTTTTTCAGCTAATAAAATAATGAATGTTGTAACAACCTTTTTATTAAAGCCAATTTGACATCAAATTAGAATAACCTAATAAATTAGCATGTAGGGTTACTGTTAGTCCATATAACCATGGTTAAGTCTGACAATTTTCCTTACTAGTGCTACAATGTACGTGCATAGTATCAGCCTAACCCTAGGCCTCCTGCAGCTTTAAGTGTTATAAAGTGTTATACTGTTATTAACCATGTTATCAATAAGTTCTCAAACCTCCTTGTATGCAGAGGACTCTGCTGAATTTGATCTACCAGAAAACTTAAAGGTGGTAGGGTATTCTTCAAAATATTAAAACCCGGGATTTGAACAAAAGAGCCTGAAGAATTACTTTTTTTTCGGTTCAGGAAAAGACTAACATATACTAGTAGTGGATTAAGGGCTTTACTGTTTTCAAACACAATTCTGTATACTTAAGGCAGTGAGTGGGTAAAAACCGAATTGTACTTCTACTGTGCCACATCAATCCTATTCTGGAACGACAAATTGACTTAACACTAAATGAAGTTAAAACTGCTGCTCACCTTCAAATAAAGGTAGACGATATGGAGCTAGGTATCATGCACTAGCCTATTCAATACATCACAGAGGACCTCGTGTTCCTTGACAAAGACATTATAAGTTTCTAAAAATCACAACACAAGAGGTTAACTTTGCCTCTTCCAGACTTAACATTCACAAATACATTCTAGGTTTTCTAAAACCACAAAACGAAAAGTTAATTTTGCCTTCAAGCTTAACCTTAGGCAAAGGCATCTATGTTTTCTAAAACCACAAAACAAAAAGTTAACTTAGCGTTCAAGCAAAGGTTAACTTTGCCTCTTCCAGGATTAACCTTTGACAAAGATGTTCAAGGTTTCTAAAAGGATGATAAATATGTTCTAGGTTTAACCTATCTGATTAAATTCTAAATGCCCCAACAGGATAGAGAAGTTTCCTCTCCTTCCCTACTAAGGGGTTACATTGGAATTCTTACAGGGCACTGTAAAGCATAGGCTTAACATCACCCTCAGCTCTAAGGCAGAAAGCTAAAATAACATTCCCTTTATACCAGTTTAAAGTAGGGTTCTGACAACTTATTAACTGCTGCCAGTACTAAATAAAAGTTTTCATAGTAAAGTCAGATTAAGTTTAGACTCGCATCTATACTCCAGAGAGAGACTGATATAGAGATGAAGGGGCTTCGATCTCAACACCTTACAGTGCTGGTCCTCATCAAGATCTAAAAGTACTTGATGGAATACCGAGGAAAGTATGTATGGAACAATCACTTTGGAAGTAGACAGTGAAAAGTCTTATTATCTCTAAACAGAAAACACTGATGTCTACGAGGTTCCAGGTGCTGAAAATTCCTCTAGAATGGCACCCTCAGCAATACACAGACCACTGCTTTTGACCCCATGCCACAGCAGTTTTCAATTAAGGACAGATCCTATGATGACGTGAAAATCATTTGCCCTGAGGCTACAAGGGCTCTACAGGAGACACTAAACAATTCATGGACTTGAAATTGCTAAATAGTATTCTGAGTAGATACGAGGGCCAGGCCTATGAGTTTGAATTAAGCCAAAATTAAGGAAACATTGACTGCTCAAGGCTGAGGGCCATCAAAGAAGTAGTAATCATTCGGATGTCCCTGTTCATCTACTAGTAAGTATAAGTGAGTGCTCCTTAAATCCCACACCAAGTGCCGAACTGACGGATGTAAAGGCCCTTGCAGACAGTTTGTTCTTCCTGAATCCTCTATTGCTAAAACACTGTCCTTCGACAGAATGAATGATCAAACCAATATGTTGTTTCATTTCACTCAAATCAGCAAACTTCCCACAAAGACTTTGTTTCTGATCGGGAATGAACCTGCTAAGCATCCCGATGTCTTTCCACTGCCCTGACATCTAAAAAGTTTTACCCGGTGTAGTGTTGACCATTCTATGTTGTATGAAAGTGTAATGACACTAATTAAACTCTGTTTGTGTTGCATGACAGAGGGAAAAGACCAAAACCTGGACTTAGGTTTAAGAACAAAATGGACAATTCTTGGTTACAGGGTCCCTCCTACAGTCCTGGAGTCAAAGTTGGTTCTGGATTACTTACAAATTTAACGAACATTACTTGTAAGTTGTAATTCTTACGCTGAAACTGTACATTAATTGAGCATGATTATCTGAAAAAAAAACCCAGTGAGGCCATGTTTCCTAATAGGGAAATGCCCTTACCGTATAGGATGTTTCCTTCAGGCCTCAAATTCTTCAAGCGGCACGTGCCATTCATCTTTGACCGACAAGCATGCATAATCAAGTATCATCCCCACATCACTAGATACGAATGGGGATATAGAGAATTAAAAATATAATGCATAGAAATTGGGCCGGAAGAAGCAACAGGTTCTTGGCCTTTGGAATATTGTTGACAGAGTTGGCCTACTTGAATCACTGATTCAATAAAAGTGTCTTGCTCGTAAGTCGACACCATCCACCAATGGGCAACAAGTCCCCGACAAAACTTATAGAGGGCTGCGCACTAACCCAAACAAAGCGCACAGAACCACAATATCTTCCTGTAAAATCATCTTGAAGGAAATTGCATGACTGTGGATGTATTGGTAAGGGGAATATATTCTACAGTGTACCACAAGTCTGACTGTTCTTTGGAAAGGCACTAAAACCATGCTAGAAAACCAAAAAGTATGTGGGCCAGACACTTCCTGTTATTCAGTCTACAAACGTCCAAGAATATCTCCAATTACTTATGGAGCTCGTCCCAAAGAATTAATCATGGACCATTATTCCCTCTATATATCATCGCCTACTAAAGATACTTATGAGAGATTTCTGCTAAAGACAAAGGAAGCTATAAGAGGGAGATTAAACCAGTGGAGGACAACCAAACAAGAATCACAACTGCCCTTCACTGTCTCCACCATGTAAGGTACTGGTCCCAAGTCTCTCCATGCAACTTAGGAGGTTGCAACTGTCCATATCCCAGAACCTGAGTCTGCACTTATCCCCGAAAGGTATAAAACAAGACTACCAATAGATAATCCTTTATCACCTTTAAACCTAGCTGCATAATCAGACAGGAAGCAAAAGTGTTCTCACTTCTTCCAAAACCGAGTGAGTATAAGTATGAGGCATTACCCTGCAGCATCAGAAATAGATTACGTGTCTTCTTTCCTAAAACTCCCTCTGGCAACAAACCCTAAAGCTGGCTTCACAAACTTGCTGGGTTGGCGCTTCCACCTCTCTAAGCAGTTGCAGAGACGAGACAACGTAGTTAAGTAAAAGGTAACAACTCAACAAGCTAGACTGAAACTCCATCAGCATGTCAGTCAGTCTCGAGTTCATTTCCCCACAGGAGAGAGGAATAAAGTGAACCTCCTACTAAAAATGGTTAAAGGACCAGTAAGCTTTTGTACTGCAAGAGGCGGTCTTCAGTTCTCTGCAACTTTTAAAAGACACAAGACGACAAGCCAAGGCAGACCTAAAATGAAAATTTGTCGAAAATTGCATTTTTCCTAACTATACAAACCTGAGGTCCTTTAACAATAGGAAGTAGCTAGCGGCAGCTGGAACGGTCGTAAGCTTCGAACAAGGGGAGAACGGTAGTTAACTGCTTGTCCGACAGTCGCGCGCCGCGCGACTGGGAGGTAAACAAATCACTTTTGCTTTTGGCCCATGCAAAATACGCAAAGTGAGGGGTGGCATGAGGAGGGACTATATGTAAAGGACCTCAGGTTTGTATAGTTAGGAAAAATGCAATTTTCGACAAATTGTCATTTGTTCCGATACGTAATACAAACCATCGGTCCTTTAACAATAGGAAGACTCACTTCTTGGTGGGAGGAATCTGAGTCTTTTGATGAACAGACTGGTGTTCGTCCATCCCTGGAATGCCTCCCTGGTTGTAAGAACGAGGGAGGGATCTAAGCCTCTGTCCGATTGATCGGGGTGTGCACCACAGGATCAATGGTCAGACCTCTGGGCCGAGTACTAAGAGAGAGGCAAGCGTATCTCTTCGTCCACCAAGCAAGAACTTGTTCCTGTTTGCAAGAGGCAACATAAAGTATGGGTTTTGTCTCAAGCTGGCATCCACTTCCTCCCCCTTGTTGGAGGAAGTGGTGGATATACGCTCCTATCCCTAGTGAAAGGGATAGGATGGGGCTCTGTTGAGTAGCTCACCTGCATCTTGTCCTTATCCAGCAGGGTGACGACCGTGTCCCTCTAACCACAGGTAGAGGGGAAGAAAAAAGATGGGAAGAGGAGCCAGTCACACTCTCATTCACTCATCCATTCTTACGGTCACACCAGGACTCGATGCTGTTCAGCCTGCGAGGGTCTGGGTTCGCTACACAACGTGTTGAGCAGCCACCACACGGGTCCCAGGGAGGAAAAGATCCAAGGACCTGTGGGCAATATCCCGAAGGTAGAAGGAGGGGCATGTGGTCTGGTTGGACCAGCCCCTGCCTTCAGTACCTGCGCCACGGAGAAGTTCTTGCGGACAAGGCAGCATCTCCTTCGCATCGAAGGCGGTGAAGTCCATTAGGGAGGGGACTGTGAACGACTCGAACCAATCGTCAGGGACTGAAGGGTTCTGAGTCTTCGCTACGAAGTTCGGTACGAAATCGAGCGTCACGGATCCCCATCCCCTGGATGCTTGACTTCGCAGGAGAAGTCATGCAGTTCCTCAGAGGAAAAGAAGGGAATAGTCCGCATGACCTATCCCTCTTCTCTACTTCGGTGATGTCCAGTACCCATACTGTCTGTCCGTTTGGCCACGAAGTCTCTCACTTCCTCCTATCCCCATGCAGCGAAGTTCTCGGTAGTGGATAGGACACCGACACTCCAAGGTGGGTGTCGATGGTATGGATACTGTGACAAGCTATTAAAACGAAGTAATGATTGCTCTGTAACAACCGAACTAAGTCAACAGCGTAGTTCGTAACTGACTCGGGCGCTCTGACAGCTGCCGACTGACTGCGTTCGGTAGGAGGCAAGTTGTCCAAGCATCGAGTAAGTCACGTGACCTTCGCCTTTAAAGGGTTATGCCGAGAGACCACCAAACAAATAATGTATTTGTTTGTCACCAATGCCGGACAGCGAGGTGATGATTCTCTTAAGGCATGTGCCCAACAGGCGAAAGTCAATTGCCTTCTAGAGACCGAGGTCCTGAAGGCAAAACATCTCATAGTTGTTGAATCTCAGCTAAGGAGAAACAACACTATGTACCGTTGAAGACGAAGGTAGATATTGAATGCAACCTACGTCTTCACAGACGAATCGAGAGAAGGATTCTCAAGATTCATAAACCTGTGCTTACAAATGACTGAAAATGACTAAACCGATATTTCATTGCTGTCCGGTGAGAAGTCGTAGTTGCAATGAAAGCGGGGCGTTCTTCAGTAATGAAAACACAGGGGAAAGCCGCCTGAAGAACTGCTTCTCATGGGCTGAACATTTGGAAGTAGGAGCTGTCAGGTCGGAGAGTAGGCGATGTCTTATGACACATCTGTTAATTCGGGTTGAACAATGAACAATTGTACACCTACGAATACGAGATATTTTGAAGACAAACTCAGATGTCTGCAAAATCATTCGCATTATCGCAGTGCGATGCAGCGAGACTTGTACAGACTTCTGTTACCGTGCGGTAAACAGAAAGATGAAAGAGTCCAAGAGATATCTCTGTTGAAAATTCTCGCAATGTCGAAGGCGATGGAATCTAGCGTCACAGCAGTAGATGGTCCTTCATTATTGCGAGAATCCCCGTTAATCAGAGACCTAAGTCCATGATTGTTGGGCAGAGATACGGTTCGGTAGTCAATCAAAGCAGGGGGGAGAGAGAGACATAACTGACCGTGCATCTCGGAGCCCCAGCTGATACTGAGCTGCTATCAGGCAGTTTCAATACGCAGTAGCTGAGCCTGGCCTTCTCGCTGATCGTCATCCTGAGTTGCCAGGTAATCCATTATTCCACGAAGGAATGCGTTCGGGCTAGAACCACCCCGAGCATAAAAGATATGCTCGAGCAATTATATTTAGGCGAAACGAATTTCGGTAAATATAAAAGTTGAAATGGTGTTGTCGTGACAAAACCATAAGTATATAAAATTGAAACTGAAAACTCCTGGGAGGTTGCAGGCAACCCCGAGTTGCAGTTCAATTAGAATACTTCGTCTAAGTCGCAATCCGTAGATTAACTAGGATATGCGCCTACCCCTCGGACAATTCAACTGCTTAGCAGAATCATGTCGCGAGGTTAATATACGTAGTATATTTGTAGGATTCTGAACAACGATCTCCATCCTAAATTCTTTCCTTCAAGAAAACAAAATAAGGATTGGAGATCGACCACCTTCGATCTCTATCAAAGGAGTGAAGGAGAAGTCTTCCCGAAGGAAAGCTTCAAATGGTGAACAGAATACTAAGACGATAGTTCAAGCCAAACTGGATATTTCCCGTCCGTTCTTCTCTATTCCAGGTTGGTCGCCTACTGTGAGATAGTCTTCTTTCAGCAGCAGTCTTCTTCCCAATGCTAGAAATTCCAGGAACTCGAGCATAGGCGAGGTTCCCGATTATCGTGTAACATATCGGGGATTCTCGTCTCGCTCACTTTGGACCGTGGTCTCGCCTAAGTGTTTGGAGATCGTAAAAAACTCGAACACTCTGAATGCGCTAGAAATTCCGTAGAATTCTAAGCAGTCTGCGACACCCCCACCGAATTCGTCAAACGATATCGGCTGGTGATCCTCTCGATTCCCGTAGAAATCGAGAATGGGGCAGGATCCCTCCTCAACGACCGGGGCTTACGTCAGGTAGGACCCGAAGGTCCCCCCGGTAGCGCAGTCCCCAACGTGGGATCCTACAGAGAAATCTCTGTAGGATCCCTCCCCTTTCCCTCGTAGCCATAAGGAGAGAGGGAATGGGGGAGGAATTGGATACTCGCTCGCCTTCCCAGTGGAAGTAGCAGTTGGAGAAGAGTAGGAGCGGCGATGGCCTCTCAGAGTCTGGGAAAACGTATCGTCAGGAGAAAACGTTTTCCCGAGGAGGGTTACGAACTCTCACTGTAGGTAAGGGTCTGCCGCCACTGTGAACGTCGTCTGGGTGGGGCTGATCGACACCTGACAGGAGAGAGCCGATACCGTCCTCCGACTCATTCCAGTCCTCGTCGAGGTCGAAACCTCTCAGGAGGCCCGAAGGAGTATTTAAATACGGTGTCCAAAGACTACGTAGAAACGCCGCTTGTCGCCCCCCCCCAGTAGGAGGAGGTGGAAGTAGCTTGATCGACCGGCCAGAACTGAGAGAGCCTTCTTGTCCGGAGACGAGAGACTTTGGTTCAAGACAGAATCGGCAAGCTCCGATCGCGGCAGACCCACCGTCGGTTTGGGTTCCCTCTCGGGCCCCAAAACGACTCGAGCAGAGACGTGGGCTCTGCTGGTGGGAGCGGCAATCCTTCCCCGAGGTCGTTGCGCTGACGAATCAGCGCCATAACCTCGACAAAGTTCCTCTGGATCTCGGAAGTCATAGCATCTTGCAGAGTAGGACCGTCAAGCCCCTCGAACAAGAGCATTCCGAGAACCTCCCCCTTAAGGAGGAGGAACTGCGATAGACCCCTCTCGGATTCCTCCTGCCACTTGCGCGTACGTCCTGGTCGGTCCGAAGATCGTACCTGGTACTTACGGCGTCGTGACGGGATCGTGTGGGGTATGCCCCTCACGATCACTCCGCTGTGCCTCGCTCTTCCTGGTGCAAGCCGAGGAAGTTGCAGGCACGGGAGAGGAAGACATGACGCTTTCGCTCGCTGGCAGAACCAGCGGGCTTGGAGGGCTGCAGGCGATCGCCACTTTGCAGGCCTAGTCGAGCCGTTTCCCAGGGAGGGAAACGGCTGGAACGAGAAACAGCGGCCCCGATCTCGTGTGCAGAGGTAGCTGCTGCTGGTCCCCTATCCGCCCGGTCCCTGTGGGAGCGGCGGTCAGGTGACCTGCTAGGCTTGCTGTCGCGGTGAGACCGGATGAGCGTCCTCTCGGCGCGTCGAGCCGCCGGTACCAGCCGCTCGGCTGGCACCAGCCGCTCGGCTGGTACCAGCTGCTCGGCTGGCACCAGCTGAGGCTGGCACCGACGGCCGCGGGGACCCCTTCCTCGCCATCAGCGAGCAGCCGGCTGGTCGCTGCGAGAGCGTCCGCTGGCCTGGCGAGAGGTCGTCTGCACGACTCTCGCCAGTCTTCTGCTCCGCGCTTCGGTCTTGACGGCGAGCGAGCTCGGGCGTCAAGACTTTGGCTGGACGGTCTCCCGCGGGAGACCGTCCACTCGGTACTTCTCGCGAACGAGAGGCCGAGACGGGATCCTGGTTTAGCGGCAGAACCGCTAGAACCAGGCGAGGTGGGGAAGTGCCAGCCAAAGCTGGTACGCCTCTGGTCCCCGTCTTCTTCTCCTTGGTAGGAAGAAGAAGAGACGGGCCCTGTTCCCGAGGGAGCAGGAGGACCAGCAGAAGAGCTCCCCGAATCGCCGGAGCGAGACGGGCCCTTAGAAGGTCCCGAAGGAGCCTTCTTAGGGGGGAAAACCCGGGTTACCACGTGGTCGCTGCAAGAGCGGCCGCTGGCCTGGCAAGAGTCACCTGAGCGGCTCTCACCAGCCTTCTGCTCCGTGCCGCGGTCTTGGCGCCGAGAGAACTCTGGCGCCGAAACTTGGCTGCACGGTCTCCCGAGGGAGAACGTACACTTGGGATCTCTCGCGAACGAGAGACCGAGCCGGAACCTGGCGTAGCGGCATCGCCGCTAGCACCAGGCGAGGAAGTACCAGAGCTAACCGATACTCCTCTGGTCCCCGTCTATCTCTTCCTTACGGAAGGGGAGACGGGCCCCGCTCCGAAGGAGCAGGAGGACCAGCAGAAGGACCCCCCGTCCCACCGGGGTGGGGACGGGACCTATTAGGAAGTTTCCCGAAGGAGGAACTTCTTAGGGGGGGAAGGCAGCCTTCCTTTTCTTCTTCGGCTTATGGGCCTTAGAAGTCGAAGGGGAAGAGGCAGCAGCAGACGATGAAGACGAAGATGACAGCTTCTCTTCTTCCTCTTCCTCGTCAGCTCACGCAGGACAGTCGTCAGGTCCTCCATCCAGGCCGGAGCCGGGGCTATTGCCGAAGAAACACTGCCCGACTGCACCTGTCCGGAAGGACCTGGGACTGGGGAAGACACACCGTTGGGCAGGACCAGCATGGACAGGCTCAGGAACCAGGAGCGACAGGAACAGCAACCGCTCAGGAGCGGCCAGGCACACGCGGCAGCGGTAGACCCAGAAGGGACAGCCAAGCAACAGCGGGAATCACATCAGCAGCGGAAATCACATCAGCGGCAGGTACGGCAGGCCCAGCGATCGCCTCGTAGAATCATCGGCAGCCAGCGGGAACCTGGATACTGGCGGCTGGTCCAGGGCGAGCTGCTGAACAGCGGAAGTCTGGGGCAGGCAACACGAGAAAACAGGCGGCGGCGGCAACCCCCCCTCGGTACGGCGGCGGCCCTAGTAGCGGCAGACGGCGTCACCGACACAGCATGGGGAGTGTAGACCAGGCGGGGGGGGGAGCAGCATAAGCGGCCGTGGTAGTAGTGGAGACCGCCCCAGACCTCGCTAGACGCTGCAGCAGCCCGTGGATGCTAGGCACGCCCTGCCGCCGCGGTGGTCCATACCTGTCCAAGGTCGTCTCCCACGGATGTAGCACCTGCAGTAGCACAGATAGATTAGTAAGAGGGGTTCCCTCACGCACGGGGGGAAGGACATGCCCCCACTCCCGAACGCAAGGAAGAACCCAAATACAAAATACAACGAGGAAGCTGAGCGGGGGGCAGGAAGGAAGACGAAGAATCGGATACCAAGGGAGTCGCGGGAGAGCTTTCCGACGACTTCCTGGCAGACCTTCGCTTCCCCACCCCTACCCCCGCACAGCAGTGAAAAGTAAATATGAAAATGAAACAAGAATACTGCCCTTGCGATTTTACTTTCATGAACTTAAAGGGAAAAGATCATTCCCGGGTAAGAGCGGAAAAACTTGAAAAGCCAAAATAATATGATTGCTATCATAAAATATATATGACTGAAACAGATACTGAACCTTTCCCCAATTTCACTTTCAAAGAAAAAATCGTAAGGATCAATTCCCGGGTAAGAGCGAAAATTGATCCAAATTAAATTTTATGCAAATAAATAAATGAAAATGAAAAGAATACTGCAATTGCGAATCCACTTTCATTGCATTTTATCATACCAAATAAAAGGCTCGTGCCGAGCGCAATCACGCTTTCGGTAACGAACGCACAGGGCAAAAATATAATGAAAAAAGTACTTACATTTTTCAATTACACACTTTCGCCAAAATAAATCATGACTCGGAGCGAGCGCTGCGCCCCCCTCGGCACCGAGACATAATTCAAGTGTTCAATTCATGAAAAGAGAGGAAATCGCCGCATCTACGGCGATAGCTCCATGTTGGTTCATAATTAAGTAATGAAAATGAAAACAGTGTACTTACAGTTTCATTTTCAAGTCAAACAAACCATTTGTAGAAAACACAATATAAACAAAGCATACGACGATGAAGCGGGCAGAGAGCGATGACGAACACGTCCTTCACACCCGCGGCCGAAAGCAAAAGTGATTTATTTACCTCTCAGTCGTGCGGCGCGCAACTGTCGGACAAGCAGTTAACTACCGTTCTCCCCTTGTTCGAAGCTTACGACCGTTCCAGCTGCCGCTAGCTACTTCCTATTGTTAAAGGACCGATGGTTTGTATTACGTATCGGAACAACTGAGATTTGTGCGTCTGAGGACGAAAAAAGTTACGAAATGCTCTCTAATGGGACAAAGCGTTGGTTCTCTTCTCCAATATTTAGAGGGTGCCGAAATACACTAACACAAACAAGACATATTCTCTATGTGACCTCTTTCCTCTACAAAATGAGGATACAGCAAAGCGTAATGTTGCAAAAAATGCCGACCAGCCCGAATGAGTTCCTCCAACTCCATTTCAAACTCTTCTTCAGCCAGCAGGCGACAGGAGGAGACAGCTGCTGATAGGAGGTAAACAAAAGAGCTTAAAGGATTGTGCTTTCTCTGCAACCCTTGGCGACAGAAAGCGACACTTGTCGATAAGAGGTGACAGCAGCTGAGTTCTGTATTGCATCCACCACGACTCAATGAAAGGAAGACAGTTGAAGCGACTCAGGACTTGGTCAAGTCCGCACGAGTCAACAACGCCTGCATGAGTCGACTGAGGGAAAGAAAACGAGATGCCAGAACATGGGAAAGATTGGGAGGCGGTGGGAGAGGAGTTACAACGACTCTCCCGCCTCGTCCAAAAGCGAACATACATACTTGAAAGCATTCCTATAAGAAATTTCGTTGTAAAGCTCTGAAGCTAGAATAATATCTAACTTGGAGAGAACTTTAGATACTACAGACAGTGTAGACTTGAAAGAGAAACATCAATCGAGGCAGTAGTAAGAGACTTGTTGATAGCCAAAGAGAAAGCAGGCAAAGAACAAACACAAGCATTACGAAGAAAGAGGAATATGCTAGCAGGCGAGAATTTAGAATAACCAGAACATGAGAGAGATAAACAATCGACTGAGTCGATAAATCTATATGTGTAAAAGTCACTACAGATACATTATCATCTCAATAAAATGTCTATACTTATATTATATATTATTAAACCTATGCATGTTAACACCTCATACTAGGTGTTGAAGACGGCAGAAAGCGCTTATGGAGCAAGCATTAACGCCTACCGAATCGGTCCCTATGCGAATGCTTCAACGGTTCTTATGGGAGCGCTTCTACGGGCCTTAGGCGATCGCTTTAACGGTCCTTTGGCAAACGCTGTAAACGAGATTCAGACCATGAAAAGGGCGAAGTAGGTATTGAAGGGCACAGAACCCCATTGTCCCGAGAAGCGACCCAGTTCCCTGGCAGTGGACATTACCAACTGTTGTAGGGCAGTCCTAGGCTTGGGCTACGTACAGACGAGGGCACCACCACCTTACTTCTAACAGGGAACCCGAAAAAGAGTGCACACCATGGAGGGATTCAGAACGTTCCCATCACGAACTCGGTTCAACTTGTATTAGAACTAAAAATAGATTTAATGTAATATTCTAACTTCTCATTACACTTTCCCTGAACTGATTGGGGAGCAGAGGGCGGAGCTACAAAGGAGGTCAATACTAGCGCTACCAAAATGCCTAGTCTGAGTAGGGATAGCTGCAGATGAAGGGACACTAAGTAAGATATAACTGACAGGTTCAAGTCCTAACCTAACTAATATCTTTCGCAATCTATTAGTATCCCATCATTCCTATATCTGACACATTCAGGCATAAATTTCTCAGAACAATTCCCTACATTCTTCACATCTAGTAGATCCAAAATCACACTCTGTACCCTTAAAAGTACAAACCGAATGTTGATCAATTTCCAATTTCAACATCTTGGTTACACCAAAATCATTCCTACATAGCCTGATGTTATTGGTTTTGCTCTGGAGGAAGATATCCAAGAAGAATGAAATTACAATAACGTAAACAGGTGTAAAAAAGCCAAACTTCATAGAATACCAACAATCGCCTAACCGCAATGGCAGCAAGGAGAATTCTGACAAGAGCTAAAACATTCAAAACACACCTGGTGGAGAACAGGTAAACTAGATAGTCATCTGGGCAGCAATTCTATTTTTTGTTTGAATGCTGAGTCTCCTAATCAGCGCAGAGATATAGCTAACTTTAACAGTAGGTAAGATTCATCTCAAATAACATACTTTTTCTAATACATATAAAGTAATAAAAAAATGCTGCCGAAAATTAGGTAGGGATGTAAAGTACACTATGGCTAAGTAATTTCTTTGTTAAATGCAAAGAATTTTCTGCAACAGACTCTGAAGTCCAGAATATGTTAACCCTCTTACGCCGATTGGACGTATTAAACGTCGAGTCAAAATGTCTCCCGTATGCCGATTGGACGTATCATACGTCGGCTCAAAAAAGTTTTTTTAAAAATTCGTGGAAAAATACTTATAGGCCTACCAGCCGAAAACTTTTGTATCACGCTCCTTGGGGGATGCTGCGAGTTCACGGATCAAGGCGTTGTTTTGTTTACAATCGCTACGCAGGCGCGCAAGCGCGAATTTCTTTCTTATCACACTAAAAAGTATCAGTGACACATCTCGGAAATTATTTCGTCACTTTGACATAATTTTGCACCATTTTAAATTATCCTTTACATGAAGTATTACATATGAAAATGTGCGCAATTTCATGTAAAATACAACAAAAAAATACTCATGATTGTAGCTTTTATCAGTTTTGAGATATTTTCATATAAATAACGATAAGTGCAAAAAATTTCAACCTTCAGTCAACTTTGACTCTACAGAAATGGTCGAGAAACGCAATTGTAAGCTAAAATTCTTATATTATAGTAATATTCAATAATTTGCCTTCATTTTGCAACAAATTTGACGTCTCTAGCACAATATTTCGATTTATGGTGAATTTATGAACAAACTTTTCCTTACGTTCGTGCGATAACTCTTCCGATAAATTTTTTCGTGCGATTGTCCTAATGTTTGCACCCTTTTAAATTTGCCATTACATAAAGTTTTATATATGGAAATGTGCGCAATTTCATGCATAATACAACAAAAGCAACCCATGGTTGTAGCTTTTATCGGTTTCGAAATATTTTCATATAAATAACGTTAAGTGCAAAAATTTCAACTTTCGGTCAACTTTGACTCTACCGAAATGGTCGAAAAACGCAATTGTAAGCTAAAACTCTTATATTCTAGTAATATTCAATCATTTACCTTAATTTTGCAACGACTTGGAAGTCTCTAGCACAATATTTCGATTTATGGTGAATTTATGAAAAAAAAAAACATTTTCCTTACGTTCGCGCTGTAACTCTTCCGAAAAAATCAGAATTTTTTGTGCGATTGTCGAAATGTTTGCACCATTTAAAATTAGCTGTTACATAAAGTTTTTATATATGAAAATGTGCGCAATTTCTATAAAATACAAACTAAAAATGATTGAAGGGTTGTAGCTTTTCTCTTTTTTCGAAATATTTGCATATAAATCACGATAAATAAAAAAAAAAAACCACGTTCGGTTAAATTTGACTCTACCGAAATAGTTGAAAAAACGCAATTGTAAGCTAAAACTCTTACGGCCTAGTAATATTCCGTCATTTTGTTTTCTTCATTTTGAAAAACAAATTTGAAGTCTCTAAAACAATATTGTGAGGGGGTTTATTGTGAATTTTGACAAATAAATATTTACCTTCACTACGCGCGCCGATTCGCGGCCGCAAGTCTCGAAATACGTACATCGCATTATCCTAAATATTTGCTCCTTTTCATATTAGCCTTTTTATAGAGTTTCATATATCAAAATGTGCGCAAATTCATGAAAAATACAATAAAAAATAATTGAAGGTTGTAGCTTTTTCCATCTCCGAAATATGTGCATATAAAAAAATATATATATAAAAATTTCGACATTCGGTCAAATTTAACTCGTCCGAAATGGTCGAAATATGCAATTCTAATCTAAAACTCTTACAGTATCGTAATATTCAATCATTTGTCTTAATTTTGAAACAAATTGGAAGTCTCTAGAACAATATTTAGAATACGGTGAATTTTTGAAAATAACATTTTTTTACGTCCGCGCGTTACGAATTCGTACATCATTTTGTGATAATATTTTTCCGTTGTTGATTTTATTGTTTTACTATGTATTATATATCATAAGGATTGCAATTTAGTGTACAATACAACGAAAAAAAAAGTAACTCGTTAGCTTTGACCGTTTTTTGCACAGCGTGATTTGAATACAATTATCTATGATTTTTTTTTTCGCTACCATATATCGCATTATTTACATATGATAATGATATTATTTTTCATTTCTGATGATTGCATACTAAACTTCAGGCAATGTAAAAAAAAATGAGCCAAAAATAAACTCTTAATCTTCAAAACTAAGCGCGCTGTGATTTTTTGAAAAAAATTATTTTTTCCGCTTCCACGCATTAACAGTTCAATATAGCTCATCTCTAGACCTGTGTTGTCAAGGACCCAAATTATTATACCTTATTTGGGATAAGGGCCTGGGCCATCTCTATACTTCTACCCTTCCAGAAGGGGACCCATCTATAGACCAAAATTGCCAAAATGAGCCAATCCTGACGAGCAACCCTGTATACCCGGTCATAGTACACCCCCCCACCGAGCCTTTCAGCCTAGGCCACAATCATAAGGCCAGTCTAATTTTTTTCAGCTAACTGTTCATTGGTTTGGTCACACATGTAAATTAAAAGCTGTGGGTGGCCTTATTGGTCATTAAGCCTATACTTTGAAGTAACAACTCTCAAAATGTATTGCACACTGATTTATTTTTATGATATTTGTTCTTACATTGAATGTATATATAACATTTATTGTACATCTGTGCATTTATTTATAAATATTCCCAGCAGTTTAAACAAGTTTTTTTTTCATTGGTTTCCAACAGTTTAATGATACTACATTGTAATGATAATCTATATGCATTGATATGAAATCAGCAGGCTATATCAAAACATCAACAAAAACTCATTATGTGCCTTGCTTGGCCATTTAGTTCTTATTACAAGGACCAGATTAACACTTTAAATATTACATAGCTATAATGTAGTGAAAGAAAATCTAGAAACATCAAATAGTGTCCAACATACACGATTTACCCTATTGACCTAATGGCCCTTAAACAATATTGTTTTAACCATTTTTTTCGTAGGCTGTCTTATCACAGCATTTCAAATTATTGTTTACAGCAATAGTTATGGGTAAATATTAACATTTGTGTACAACTAGCCCCCTTCCCCCTACCTGCTAAAACAAAGTCATTGTAAGTTAACTTTCAAACAATAAGGAACAACTTTATTTTATTAGATCCTTGTAGGGAATTATGTAAGCTTTGTAACGAGCCATCAGACAAGAAAATCCGTGCAATATTAAGCGAATAGTGGCGAAAAAAACGTCATATACTGCAGCCTGCTGCATTGTCGGGAATTACCGCGCCAAGATGGCGGGCCTGATGACGTGCGCCAGCCTATTCAGCTAGCGGCCGATGCGGCATCTAGGCTTTTATATCTGTGGCTATTCCCATCTGGTAGCCCTATCCCCTCAGTTCTTGACAATTTATTATTATTATTATTATATTATATATATATAGAGAGAGAGAGAGCGACGGGATGTGGGGGGGGAGGGGGGGGAGCAGACGCTACCCGAGCAAGAGGAATCCAGAATGAGTCTCTCAAAGCCGGCCATACACGTGCAGTTTTAACTGACAGTTATGACTGTCCAGTTATAACTGCCACAGTTTAAACTGACGTCAGTAAAAATGAAATGCACACACATACACACAAGTTCAATCCCTCAGTTTTACCATGGATTCCGAGAAGTACGATCTTTGCCGCTCTCGGTGTATTCTTTGTAATGCTACATATATATAGATATATATATATATATATATATATGAGATATGTATAATGTATATATATATATATATATATATATATATATCACATCACGATATATATATATGATATATATAGAGTATATATATATATATATATATATATATATAGATATATATATATATAATTATACTTCGTATGTACAACTTTTGTTCATAAAGTAATACAAAATTTTCAGTAAACTGCCCAATACACCATTCATAATTATAGAAATATCTCTCAGAGAGAGAGAGAGAGAAATAATTATCCTAAAAAAACTCTTTTTGGCAGCAATGATCGTGAATTACTTATGGAATTGTTGCACACTGTTGATATTGCAAAGATGTCGTTCGAGGTCCAAAACGATTCATAAGTTTGGGTGGAAAAAGAAGATTGTCAACATTTTAAAAATCCACTTTATTTCAATGGGGGGAGGGGGAGGGTTAGTTCCAGCAACTAACCTGTATGATCTTGTCAAGAAAAGGTCTCAGTGATCTGTCGCCCCGAATTCAATAAGAGACAAAAGCTAGAGCACGTTTTCCAACAAACAGACCTAAATGTACGGGAAAAAACGTCAAATGAAAAATCAACATGGGAAAAAATGAGATTCCACATCGAGCCCTCCGGAGAATGGGTTGTCTCGTTTCAAAAGACTTTTTACGATTCATGGGAAAAAATGAAAGAAAAAAAGAGAAGCGGCTGGCCACTACAATAGA
>NC_061103.1:14860594-14920920 GCF_015104395.2 Macrobrachium nipponense
TCTATTGTAGTGGCCAGCCGCTTCTCTTTTTTTCTTTCATTTTTTCCCATGAATCGTAACAAGTCTTTTGAAACGAGACAACCCATTCTCCGGAGGCTCGGATGTGGAATCTCATTTTTTCCCATGTTGATTTTTCATTTGACTTTTTTCCCAAAGCTGTTCTCCGTAATAAAGACCAAACGGTATAGTGGCTAAGGACTCGCAAATCATTACTGGGCAGATGCTTTCTCTCTCTCTCTCTCTGTCCTACAGTGCAGCAGTTCCTGTAGTTCACATACCTTTTCCCATTTGAATTGATATAATAATAATAATTAATATTAAAAATATGTGGTATTTGTCAAACTGAATGTATTATACTAAATGCAGTACAAATTGGATCTAAAGCCTAATAGACAGAAGATACTAAGAGACTCATTCTGGATTCCTCTTGCTCGGGGGGCGTCTGCCCCCCCCCCCCCCCCCCCCCCCCCCCCCCCCCACCTCCCGTCGCTCTCTCTCTCTCTCTAATAATAATAATAATAAATTGTCAAGAACTGAGGGGATAAAGCTACCAGATGGGAATAGCATCAAACACATAGATGAGACAGGATACAAATACCTGGGAATAATAGAAGGAAAGGATATAAAACACCGAGAGATGAAGAACACGATCAGGAAAGAATATAAACAGGGACTTAAGGCGATACTCAAATCAAAATTCAACGCCGGAAATATAATGCAAGCCATAAACACATGGGCAGTACCAGTCATCAGATGCAGTGCTGGAGTAGTGGAGTGGACGAAGGCTTAACTCCGCAGCATTGACCAGAAAACTAGGAAACACATGACAGTACACAAAGCATTACACCCAAGAGCAAATATCGACAGACTATACATACTACGAAGGGAAAGAGGCAGAGGGCCACTAAGCATAGAGGAATGCGTCAACATCGAGAGCAGAGCACTGATGCAATATCTGAAAACCAGTGAAGACGAGTGGCTAAGGAGTGCATGGGAAGGACTGATAAAATTAGACGAAGACCAAGAAATATACAGAGCCAGGAGAATGACACGCAGAACGGAGGAATGGACCAATAAACCAATGCACGGACAGTGCATGAGACTGACATAGGATTAGAAGGCAATGAAAAAGCAGACATCAATGCAAAAGAGGCTAGAACACTCCCAATATCAGCAGAATTATTACCATTAAAAGATTATACTAGACACAGTAAATCGGTGATTAAGAAGAAGTGGCAAAATAATTGGAGGGAAAACCATCCTAACAATAAATTAAGAATAAAAGAAACTGTAGACCCGTGGCCATCATCCTATCAGAAATGCCGCAAGAATTCAGTAATATTGATTTTTTGCATGGTGTTTTTACGTTGCATGGAACCATTGGTAACGGTTATTCAGCAACGGGACCAACGGCTTAGTGACTTCCGAACCACGTCGAGAGTGAACTTCTATCATCAGAAATACACATCTCTCACTCCTCAATGGAATGGCCGAGTATCGAACCCGCGACCAACGAGGTGAGAAGCAAACACCAAACCAACCACGCCACTGAGGCGCTTTCAGTAACACAGACACGGCTAAGAATTGGTCACACTAAACTGACACATGGTTATACCTAATGAGTAACCCCCATGCCCCCTATAGACAGTCCATACCTATATGGGAAATATGTAATTTACAAATAACAGTAAAACCTATTTTAAAAATCTGTCCAAAATATAGAATCAAAAGATATTATTTGGAAGATATTCCTTTAAAGTTATATTGTCAGAAAGTGACAAATTTTCGCTTTTTAATATTATATAATTCCTTATATCTAATCATTTATACGATAAAATATAATATTCATATAGTAATTTATAATATATTACTAATAGTAAATATCCATTTTTATATAGTAATTTATAAAGATTTCGAATAGCTTGCCTCGGGCCAACCCTAGGAGAGTTAATATTATCTCAGTGGTCTGGTTAAACTAAAGTAAAAAAAATAATAAATAAATAAATAAAAAAACAAGTTCTTTTTCAGCCTTCCTCGCCCCACAAAGATTCCAATGGAATGCACTTATAAGTTTTTGATACATTAAAAAAAAAGTGCATAAGTTTTTGATACATTAAAAAAAAAGTGCAAGTTCTTTCTCACCCTTTCTTAACCTAAATAGATTCCAATGGAATCCACTGATATATAATTTTTTGATATATCAATTTTCGTCTTGCAAATTTGGATACATTCTGACCTATATCATTACCTAATCAACGCTTCCTTACCAATTACCATAGTATTTGGGTGAAATTCGGTAGAGAGAGAGAGCGCGCTATGTGTGCCTGGCCCGTGTTCCAACTCTAATGTCCAATACACTCCCCATTGACGCATAGTCAGTCAACCATACACAAAGTTCCACTGGCCTTCATCAATAAAAATGACAGCCATCGAAAGAGAAAATGTTAGGTCTACATACAGCTCTCTTTCCGCGCGCCAGAGAGAATGTGAAGGCATTACCTCCCTCCAGGTTTGCTGGTAGAAGAAAAAACCGATTAGAGTACGACTACGACTCGACGACTGTCACATAATCAACTGTTGCTTGTCCTCACTGACTGCATTGTCAAATACAGCTCTGCGGTTTTGTTAACATAATATATATTATTTAAGAATAATTAAGATATTTTTAGTTTTGTAATAATAATATGTAAAAAAAAACAATATATTTTAAACAGAATATTTTTCAGCATTAGTGTAAAGCCAATGTACAATGGAACCTCAATTGCAAACACTGTTGATCCCAATCTCCGGAGTCCCAGTTTACCGTCGGTTTTTTCAGTGTTAACTTTTGAAAAGTTGTAGTATGTTGAATAGTTTTATGACTTACCGTGGTCAAGCTATATGTTGGGAATCTTGCGCTAAAACTGGAGTGTCAGTTAAGTCCTAGAGTAATGAAATTTGATGGAATTTATTCGTGGAACGCATACTGGATAATGGCCATAGAATCGAGAGGCTGTCGGCATGAGGTTAGGCCTAAGCAACATCCACACGTAGGTGAGTAACCTACAACCTGCTTAAATTAGCCTAGATTTTGAAGCGGTTATTTTAAATTCCTCGTGAGGCAAATGTTGAACTAACCCGAGCTCGTGTACTGACAGTTTTACTATTGTCTAGACTGGGTTCTCATGTAAAAGCCAATTGGCTAGGTAGTCGTTGACGAACTGGACTCGTGAGTCGTTACCATAACGATCTTTTTGAACACTGGGAAAAGTATGATAAAAGACTAGGCTAGGCATAGGCCTAGGACATTAGATCATGGACTGTTCTGTTGCCAGCCCCCGTGCTGGCATATGGCCAACTGAAACTAAGTCATCAAGGTCATTCATAGCACACTCACGGAAAAGGACTAGGTACTATACTCGGTTTTTTTCCATCTGTCCATCCGCCTGTGGTGTTTGCGTATGGTAACACTGCGTCCTGGGCTTTAGATAGTTACATTCCGCTTACATTCAACAATAATAACAATATCCTATTTCGAATATTAACAGTGTAATTCGCACACAGTAAATTATTAAAACACTTTTCAGTTGCAAATGTACACCCAGATATCCTTTTATTTACCTAAAACTTACACATAGCGTAACTATCTAAAGCCCGGGACGCAGTGTTACCATATATACAAAAACACCACAGGCGGATGGACAGATGGAAAAAAAACAGAGTATAGGTAGTACCAATAATTTTTAATTGAGCATTTCCGTCTTTCATTACCAATTCTTTGTGTTGGAGTCTGTAAAGGAGGGGACTACCGCGGCGGCCTTTCCGCCTGTCGCCGCCGATCGAATTTTTTACCACCATTTTATTTATGCTTTTGAGTAGTTCATGGCTTTTGTTTATGATTATGATATTATATACCTTTTTTTATGGTATTTACGCTCACCCTCGATTGGCTGGTACTAGATATGGGTCCTATGTTGCACGTGAACTATAGTAGTATGTAGTTATCGAACCTAGGTAGATGTGGTAGTAGTGTTCAGTTTTACCTTAGCTATTTTTCCACTGTTCTTAAATCTCTGTAATTTGCTTAAAACGGAAAACATACCAGGCAAAACTCGATCGCTAATTTATAGTTACAAAGATGTTTACCGTGAATATTATTACCCACCAGGAATTTTTTTTTCACCCTTTGCAAGAGGTGGGTCTCATGATTCATGGTAGGTTATTACTTTAACCCACAGGCCGTATCATGTTCTGGAATTAGAAGGTTTAGTGTTTTTTTGAAAGTTTCTGGCATATTGGCAGCAATTTAGCCTAATCATTTTCCAGGTACTGGACCTCCTTTATTTCCTACAATTTAGGGAACCAGAGAAGAAAACTGGATTTCAGTTAGTGGGGTCAGTAACCATTAAAATGAGTGAAATAGAGGGTTGTATGATAGCCAAACCAGCTTGTGATGTGTACTGCCTGGCACCTTCGCGATGTTGATTATTATGTAAACAATGATGCAACTCATACATCTAAAGGGAAACCCTGTAGGGTGGGGTGGGGGAATAGTAACCTATCAAGAGAAAAAATTGCATAAAATTCCATTTTATGCAATGGCCCACCTGTGGTATACTCATAAATCCTCAACTCGGAGAATAAGTGTCATGTTTTGCACTTTAAAAATTTTGCGACCTCTGTCGGTGTTCTCCTAACATGGGGAAACATAGGGGGTGGAAAGAACCCCCCAAGAAACTAGATTTCCTGTTCTTAGCATAATGACACTGATGATCAGGCTTCCAAGAAGGCAGTAGGCTAGATGAGTAAGACTTAATGACATTAGACATATGAATAGGTAAAGTTGAACTTACCCAATAAAAATTTCCTGTTTTTAGCATGAGTGATATTGCATCATAATTCACCATAATTCACTAAATATCACCTTCAACTTTACATGAAAAAAACAGTTCCACTTTTAGTTATGTACGTATTTCAAAAATATTCAAAATTTTAGAACATTCAAAACTTCAAAATTATTTTGAAATATTCAAAATTTCATGCATCTGCGTTGGCAGTCGATGTTTCCCTGCATGTTTACGGTTGGTAGTCCCTCACACCATGTTTTTTTTTTAAACAATGCCATGGCAGCCACTTTGAAAGGAGACACTTCATTTCACTTGATAACATGTCAGTATGGCTAAATATCTAATGAAACTTTACTAGAAACAATCACGCCATATTCACAGACATGAGACTATACGAGAAGCGAGAAAAATTACAAGACATCCAAAAAAATAAACATTTTTCATACCTGATAAACACGAATGTTGTGACGGTGTAAACCTGTTGCTTTCGTGTTGTTCACTGAGATGGTTGCTGTGTTGATGGTGAGTTTCTGCGCGAAATTTGAAGTAGTTTTAATACCAGAGCATTCGGTTGGTGTTCCCCCTCGGTTAGTATTCACCCACATCACCATCCTCTTTAAAACTTGTTTTCTCAACTGTCCACCATGACTGCTGGTAAAGCAATAGTGGTGCACCAGCTTTTACCTTAGAAATTTATTTTGCCTACAATTTAGTGCTTTAAATGAAGGAGTAATCTGTTATTGGCCAACTGTTAACAATTTATGTCGTATCTATGCAACAATGAAGGGGGAATTTCGAAATTTGGGGTTTTGGGTGGGGGAGAACATGTGTAAACAAAGCTACCATGTTTGTGTTCTGGTAACGGCAGACTGCAACCCATTAGGAGCCATATGTTCCACGGAGGGTAATGGCTGAGGGAGTTGAAGGTATGAGTTGGAAACGGGTGAGGGAGGTATTTCTCTACATCAAGAGCACTTAAACTGTAGGAAAAACCAATTTCTATGGAAAAAGCAGTTGTGAAGCAATTACTTAGAAACACCACTCAAGCTGATGGGCCATTACTCATTTATATAATACACAAAATTATTTGCACTACACAGATTATACCTTAAAGTACCTCAATTATAAGAATACTACCAGCGTAGGTCCTGCGTGTCATAAAAGGCTACTAAAAGGACAGTTGCTGCCTTGCAGTCTTACTTTTTAGTAAAAGGCTAGGCCCATCACCAATAACTGTGGAAACTGCTACCTGGCAGTCTTACTTTTTTGTAAAAGGCTAAGCCCACCACCAATAACTGTGGAAACTGCTGCCTTGCAGTCTTACTTTTTAGTAAAAGGCTAGGCCCACCACCAATAACTGGAAACTGCTGCCTTACAGTTGTATTTTTTAGTAAAAGGCTAGGCCCACTGCCATTAACTTTTGTTGATGACAGGAAGGGCATGCGGTTGTAGAAACCCCCTTTGCTAAACAATAAACCATCCCTGATGCTGCCTTTGATAGAAGGCAGTGGAGAAGGCGCATCGGCCGACCCCTTAATGCAGGGATAACAGTGGGAAAGAAGAAGAACTATTTTATATTCACAGGCATATAGATATGTATACTGTTTAAGAATAAATTATGAAATGGATAGGAACCTCCTGTTCTATCAGGAAATACCTGATGAAATATTATTACTGTTAAAGAGTAGTTATTATAATTATCATTGTGTGTTTGGGAACCTAATATAAAGATTGTTATACTAACTTAACCCACCTATCCTAACCTAAATTAAGCTTGTAGGCTGTGTCACCTAGCCAGGGGGTGGACCCCCCCTTAAAGGAAAGCTAATATAAAGGTTACCATACTAACCTAACCTAGCGGGCCGTGATACCTGGCTGAACCTAATATAAAGGTTACCATACTAGCCTAACCCACCTAATCTAACCTAACCTAGTAGGATGTGTTACTTGGTAACATAACCTCCTTAAAGGAGACCTGAAATAAAGGTCATTATACTAACTTCACCCACCTAACCTAGGACGTCATGTTACCTGGCTGGGGGCCCCTTTAAAGGAAAGCTAACAGAAAGGTTATCATACGAAAAGTAAATATAAAGGCCATCAGGAAATGCAGATGGTAATTTACCAAAACTGGAATGTTTTTGAATGCATAAAATCAAATATGATATGAATGTAAATATTCTATGAAACGAATAAGGCAACATAAAGACAAAGAAATTGTCATGGGTTTATGGGTGAGCAATGTGTTGTAAAATGATGCAACAAAACTAGATGGACGGGAATAATGGAAAGAGAAGGGAGTGACTTGTAGAAATCATGTATTAATCATGTATGAAATACCACCAAATTTGACATCACTGACAGAAAGGTATTGAAGCATCCTAAACTAAAAGCATCTTCTCCTCCCACTCCATAGGCATTCTTCAGGGGCCTGCCCTCAATTGTAAGTTAATCTTGCAAGATATCCAGGGCAAAATTATGGAGTGAGAACTCGTCAATGGAAATAGTGAGCAAAAACGATGAGAAACGGGATAGAAGTAAAAGACTGAAGAAATATCACACGATTATAAAACAAATGAGAAAAAGAAAATATATGTTACTTAGTTCATGAATCTCAAGAAAAAGAAATATATGTAACTTAGTTTATGAATCTCCCAATATCTTCACTCTGTCCTATCGTAATGTACTGCTCTATGATTAGCTGAATACATGTTCATTGGTCTGTACCCCCCAAACCCCCCACACTTTCCCTCACTTAGGAGTCAGTATCTGAACCAAAAGCTCCCCTATAACTTGGCGCATACGTGATAGCATTTGGCATAGTAATAGTAGTAGTTGAAGCTGGATTTTGCCTGTGAAACGGCTATGTTCTTGGTGTATTCGCCACCTATTTCTGCTTGTATTTCGCGTTCCAAAAGTCATATATCAGGAAAAAACACAATAACACACGAAACCTCCAAGGTAATTTACCCCACCCATAACCCCGCTTTCCTATCGGTCCCCCTTACCATAGGCTAGAGTTGTGGGGCAATACTCCCCATGGTCACCCCCCCCCAAAACCCTGAATTCCCATTAGGTGCCCCTTACCGTAGGATAGCGTTCTAAGGTAAATTACAGGTTAATTACAGTCGACCACCAAAAACTAACAGAAAATTGTTGATAAGCAACCAAAATACTATAGGAAACTGCAATTCCTAAAGGAATACTCAATGGACCACTATTGCTTAGATTAACCCAGGAACTATTAAAATGAGTGAAATACATGGATGTATGCTAACCTAAGGTAGCCTAGGGTGCAAGATCCTTACCTGGTTGAGTGTGTTTAACCCATAGATTAGAAGAGAGAGATTGGACAGCCTTTGATAGTCAAACCAGTTTGTGATGTACACTGCATGGCACCATTGCTATGTGTTGATTATTATGTAAACAATTACACACCTCATACAATCTAATGGGAAACCCTGTACTCTTTAAAACTTGTTTTCTCAGCTGTCCATCAAGACCATCAAATGATTTTTGCACCATTTACTGAATAGAATATGCACTGTATGCAAAATTGAAGATATTTATTGTTCTGATACGTAATACAAACCATCGGTCCTTTAACAATAGGAATGTAATCAGCGGCGGCAACTGGAACCGGTTGTAAGCTTCGAACAAGGAGGTTCGGTAGTTAACTGTATGTCTGACAGTCGGTGGTCCCGCACGACTGAGAGGTGAAGAATTACTTTGCTTTCAGCGCGCTGGGTGTTAGACGTGTTGTTCGCCGCTCTGCCCACTTCTGTCGTATGCTGAGATTTCTACTTCATCGTTGTGAAGCATATTATCCTACTTTTTCTTATACTGTGTGCTTGTGTGAAATAATGTGAGTATGTGGTTTATTTTTTATTTTTATTTTTGTGATTGCTCGTGTGATGGAAAGACCCCCCCCCCCCCCCCCCCCTGCCCACCGTCAGCCGCAGATTGCCCTGGTGTGGAGGGCTGTAAGTGTGGGGCCTTTCGATCCCTGTTGAGGTTAATTCTCATGAATATTGTACTCTGTGTCGAGGGTGTGAGTGCTCTCGCACTGAGCCTTGTGATGTTTGTGTAATTTGGTCGGAGGAGCAGTGGGAGCGTTACGAGGGAAGGAAGAAGTAGCGTAAGCTGGCCAAGGAGTCATCGGAGGGTTCTCCAGTTACTCTTTGGTTACAGACATGCCTTCCTCTTTCCTCCCTCTGTCACAGCTCTCATGTATGGCTCCTTCCCCTTCGGGGGGTGTACCTCGCTCCTTCTCTTTCCTCGATCAGTCGGAATGTAGAGGAGGGAGCGAGATACCCCGACGTTCAGTTGTACTCGGGGTCTTCTGTTCGCTCAGGGTGGTACCTGTCCCCCCCTGGGCGAGGGGTACCCCCCCCCCTGGGCGAGGGGTACCCCCCCCCCTGGTGGGCGAGGGGTACCCCCCCCCCCACCCCCCCCCCCCCATTAACCCGACACTTCCTTCCTCAAGTATGCCTGCCGCTAGGGACGATCTCGGCCAGGTCTGGTACTTGCTGGGGCTCCAGGGGACATCGAGCGTTCAGGGGCTGCTGTGTCATCTTGTGAAGGGTTCCAGACCGGTTACCCATGGACCTGTGACCCTAACAACCACTACGGTGTCTACGCCAGGGTATGCTGCCCCTCCTCACCTGGTATATACGCAGCACGTGACAATGGTGACCCCGACAGCTGCTGTGCAGGCTCTGCTGTTGGGTGTGCAGAGGAAGGTACTTACGCCGCTGCCTGGTTTTGCCGCTCTTGCCCCAGCCCCTGATTTTCGGTGTCCCAAGAGCTCGCCGTTGGATCTGCTGCCAGTGCCTAGGATACCGCTGGTTCCTGTACCACCTCCTGTTCCTGTGCTTGCCGCTCCCGTACCAGTCCCTGCCATCATCGTTCCTGCCCATGGTGTTGCTGCCCCCACCCCAGGTCCCTCCGGACAGGCCCTGTTGCTTCGGCAACTGCCCCGGCTCCGTCCTGGATGGAGGACCTGACGGTGGTCCTGAGGAAGCTGACGAAGAAGAAGAGGAAGGTGTCGTCGTCTTCGTCGTCGTCTGCTGCCGCTTCCCCTTCAACTTCCAAGGCCCCACAGCTGAGGAAGAAGAAGGTATCCTCCTCCCCCCCTAAGAAGTCTCGCTCTCGCTCTGAGACCTCTAAGGGTCCGTCCCACTGGACGGGCTTCCACTGGTCCTCCTGTTCCTTCGGGAACAGGGCCCATCTCTCCTTCCGCAAGGAAGAAGAAGACGGGGACCGGAGGGGTACCGGCTCCTCGCCTGGCGCCAGAGGTTCTGCCTCGACGCCAGGTACCGTCTCAGCCTCTCATTCATGAGAGGTACCAAGTGTATGGTCGCCCACGGGTGACTGTGCAGTCAGGGTTCAGGCAGCCGAGCCTGCTCACCGCCAGAACCCAGGCATGGAGTGGAAGACTGGAGGGAGTCGCCCAGGTGACTCCCGCCAGGCTGGCGATCGCTCTCGTGGCGATCTGCTGGCACCCAGGGTTGACGTGACGGTCCCACCAGACCACTTGCGGGTTGAGGCGAGTAAGAGGTCCCCTCCGTCGCCAAGACCAGCCTCGGCTGGTCCAGGCACCGAGGTGCACCGTGAGGACAGGCCTCACTCCCACTGCGACAGTGGACTCTACCGGTCCCCGCCGCTCCCACCAGGACTGGGCAGATAGGGGGACCGGCAGTAGCTCTCCTGACGCTCGGGACTGTCGCCGTGGTTCTCGGTCCAGCGGTTCTCCCCAGGGGAGCCATGTGACCAGGTCTGCAGCTCGATCGCCACCGAGGGTTGGCGATCGCTTGCAGCCCCCCCAGCACCCCGGTTCTGCCGGTGGGCGAGGGGGGAGCGTCAGGTCTTCCTCTCCTATCCCTTCAACTTCCTCGGGCTTCACCGGGAAGAATGAGGTGATCAGGAGCGATCACGAGAGCACGCTTCTCACAGTCCCTCCACGAGGGCCTACGAACCTGGCACGGTCCTAGGACCATCCAGATCGTACGCACAATGGATGGAGGAGACTATGAGGGGTCTGTTGTGGATCCTCCTAAGGAAGGAGGAGGGTCTCAGGAGGCATTCTCTCTGGATGGGCTTGACGGTCCATCTCCGCAGGACACAGTCACTCCCGAGATCCAGAGGTCGTTTGCTGAGGTTATTGCGCTGATTCATCAGCACAATGAGCTTGGGGAAGGATCGGCGATTCCACCCTCCGAGCCTACATTTAGGCTGGAGTCGTTCTGGGGTCCTAAGAAGGAACCCAGGACAACAGTGGGTCTGCCGCGATCAGCCTTGGCCGACAGTGTGCTAGGCCAGGTGGACACTCTTGTCTCTGGACAGGAGGGTTCGCTTCTGTCCGGCAGGTCGTCCAAGCTCCTTTCCCCACCTCTACTACGACAGAGGTGATTCTACGTGCTAATGGAGGACCCTCTGCCGCCCAAACAGGTTAACCCGGAGCTGGCTAGGCTAACTGCGGGGTGTCTCTCAAACACCTGCTGTCAGAGAACCTCTGGTTCTCGCAGCAAGAGGCACTTGCGTTGGAATCGACTGCCATGGCAGCATTCCGTGCAGTCTCCTGGTTAGACCTGTGGTCCCTCACAGTGTAAGGTCATGGCCTCCTCGGGAAACATCTCTCCTGAAGGGGACCCGGCTTTCGGGAGACTGTGGCAGTCTGGAGAGGTAGGGCGATTTCCTACCTGGCCCACCAGACGGCCAACCTGTGGACCAACCTGGTTCTGAGGCGTAGGGACGCAGTCCTCACTCGAGTAACCAGGTCGGCAGGGCAAGAGGCGGCTTTGGGTCTTCAAAACGGACCGGTGCGGAGTTCCTCCTCTCTCTTCCCCAGAGAGATGGTGGACGCTGCGGTGGAACAACGGTGCACTGATGACAGTGACCGTCTTGTCCACCAGGCAGTCTCAAAGGCGGCTGGGCAGCTTCAAGCCACTGCAGCCAAGCCCAAAAGTTTAGGTTGCGCTTCTTCTGCTGCTAAGACAATTGCCTCGTCGAAGCCGAGAGGAAAGGCTCTGCCTTCGACTTCTGCGGTAAGGAGTGATTGTAACCAGCCCTCCTCCCAGCCCTCCTTCTCCTGAGGAGGAGCTGGGAAGAAGTAGTCAAAGTGAGGAGGGAAACGCTAGGGACGGCGTTCCCCCCTCACCTGCTGCCGGAAGGGGGGGGATGCCTGGCGAGCCACTGGGCAACTTGGCAGCGCTACGGAGCAGAGACCTGGATAATGGATGTCCTTCGGGAGGGATATCTACTACCCTTCGAGTCTCGGCCACCCCTCACCTCCAACCCGGTCCATCTTCAGACGTACGTTCCTGGTTCTGCCAGGGACGTGGCGCTTCGGCAGGAAGTACATAGAAGCCATGCTGAGCAAACAAGCTGTGGAGATCGTATGGGATCAGTCACCGGGCATCTACAGTCAACTTTTCCTGGTGGAGAAGTCCCGGGGGGGGGGGGGGGGGGAAGCTGGCGCCCGGTGATAGATCTCTCTCCCTTGAACAGATTCGTTCGCCAGACTTGGTTCACAATGGAAACGACATGTTCAGTGCTCGAGTCCATCAGGGAGAACGACTTCATGCTTTCTGTGGACCTGAAGGACGCGTATTTCCAGATATCCATCCATCAGTCCCCATCCATCAGTCCTCCAGGAAGTACCTCCGCTTCATCCTTGACGGGATGGTGTACCAGTTCAGGGCACTATGTTTCAGTCTCTCAGCCGCCCCACAGGTGTTCATGCAAGTGTTCACTCTGGTGTCAGTTTGGGCCCATTCGGTAGGGATACGTCTTCTGAGGTATTTCGACGATTGGTTGGTCCTGGCGAGCTCCCGCTCGCAGTTGCTACAGGACAGGGATCGACTCCTCAAGTTTTGCCATGATCTAGGGATCGTGGTGAATTTCGAGAAGTCGGGTCTCAAGCCCAAGCAGAGGATGAAGTACCTGGGCTTGCTGATCGATAAGGTAGCAGGGCGAGTCTTCCCCGCAGACTCGTGGATCAGCAGGTTCAGGGAGGCAGCTGGACGGTTCCTGTCCCTACAGGAGCAGCCAGCTCAACAGTGGCAGGTCGTGATTGGTCACCTGTTGTCTCTCGAGAAGTTAGTCCCTCATGGGCGTCTTCACCTGCGGTCTCTTCAGTGGAGGCTAAAGGAGAGTTGGTCACAGGCAAGAGACCCGCCGTACTTTCCCGTGTCTCTCACGGAGGAGGTGAGGCAGGACCTAGCCTGGTGGCTGGACGACGGGAACCTCGTAAGAGAAGTGCCTCTTCGCCTGGAGCTCAAGGCAGTGTTTTTTGCTCTCCAAGAGTTCCAGGACCGTCTGATGGGACACTCTGTGGTGTTGATGAGTGACAACACCATGGTAGTGGCGTACGTCAACAAACGGGGGCCTAGTGTCCCTCCTTTTGCATCAGTTGACGTTGCAGGTGCACGAGTGGGCCGTGGCTCACTTGGTAGAGCTGTCAGCTTGCTACATTCCAGGCAAGAGGAATGTAGTGGCAGACAAGCTCAGCCATCGGAATCAGGTGATAGGAACCAAGTGGTCCCTTCACCCAGATTTGGCAGAAAGGCTCTTCAACCTGTGGGGGCGTCCAGTTGTGGATCTGTTCACCACCCGGCACAACAGAAAACTCCAGGTTTTCTACTCAGTTGTGCCAGACCCATGGGCAGCCGCAGAGGACGCTCTTCAACACCCATGGGACAACCTCTTTGTTTACGCCTTTCCCCCGTTCTGTCTGATTCGCAAGGTGATCAGCAGGGTGCTGGTCACCGCGAATCTTTGGATGATTCTGGTGGCACCCAAATGGCCCCAGGCCGTTTGGTATCCGGACCTGCTGGCTCTGCATGCTGAAGCTCCAAGAGAGATTCCCCCCTGGCACAACCTCCTGTGCCAGCCACACGTGGAACGGTACCACCGATCGGTTCGATCCCTGTCTCTTCATGGCTGGCTGTTATCAACCATCTCTTGCGAGCGAGAGGCTTTTCTCGCCGAGCAGCAACAGAGGTGGCTGGGTACCTCAGGCAGTCCTCTGCAGCTGTGTACCAGGGGAAGTGGTCCGTCTTCTGTGGTTGGTGTCGTGGACGGGGTCTCTCTCCCCTCAGAGCCACTCTTCAGCAGGTAGCGGATTTCCTCGTTTTCCTTTGCCGAGAGAAGCTCCTCTCCGTCTCCGCAGTTAAAGGCTACAGAGCTGCCCTGGCCCTAGTCCTTAAACTGCGGGGAGTGGATATCTCCAACTCGTTTGAGATCTCCCTTCTAATGAAGAGCTTCGAGAGGTCATGCCCACCCAGGGAACTCGGGCCTCCGGGGTTGGATGTGACTCATGTCCTTAGGAGTTTGACTCGAAGACCCTTCGAGCCACTCCGAGAGTCGTCAGACAGGGATTTGACCCTCAAGACCTTCTTCTTGCTGGCCCTGGCATTGGCGAAGGGAGTAGGGGAACTTCATGGTCTTTCTTTCGATGTTAAACATACGAGGGGATGGGGATCTGTGACGCTCGATTTCGTCCCGGACTTCGTAGCGAAGACTCAGAATCCTTCGGTCCCTGACGACCGGTTCGAGTCATTCACGATCCCCTCCCTGAAGGACTTCACCGACGATGATGCGGATGAGATGCTGCTCTGTCCTGTGAGGGCGCTACGGCGCTATCTGAAAAGAACTCGGAGGTGTCCAAGAACACTTTCGTTCTGGCTTCGTGAGGTAATCAGGAGGGCGTATGCTGCAGATAGGAGTGACGACACCCGTACCCCTCGTCCAAGAGCCCACAAAGTCAGAGGTATTGGTCCAACCCTTACGTTCTACAAGAACTTCTCTGTGGCACAGGTGATGAAGGCAGGGGTTTGGGCCAACTAGACCACCTTCACATCTTTTTGTCTTCGGGATTTTGCCCATAGGTCCTTGGATACCTTCTCCTTGGGACCCATGGTGGCTGCTCAACAAGTTGTGTAGCTTACCCAGCACCCGAGCGGACAGAACAGCATCGCACCCTTGTGAGACTGCATGAAAGAGAGTTTGACTGGCTTCTCTTCCTCCTCTTTTCTCTCTTCTACTTGTGGTCAGAGGGCCGTGGTTGTCACTACGCTGGACAGCTGGACAGGAGGCAGATGCAGGTAAGCTATGCTACTGAGCACCGTCCTATCCCTTTCAGTAGGGATAGGAGCGGTTATCCACCACTCCCCTAACAAGGGGGGGGGGGGGGGGGGAGTGGATGCCAAAAAGAGACAAACCCATGACTTCATAATTGGCTCTTGAAGTAGGAACTAGTTCTTGCTTGTTATTCATAAGAGGCACGCTTGCCTTCCTCTTATGAATTTAGTCCAGAGGTTGACCACTGATCCTGCGGTGCATACTCCGATCAGCTGGGCAGAGGCTAGGATCCCTCCCTCTGCTGTTACGACCAGGGAGGGAACCAAGGTTGGACGAACACCAGTCTGTTCATAAGACTCAGATTCCACCCACCAATAAGTGAGTCTTTCTATTGTTAAAGGACCGATGGTTTGTATTACATGTCGGAACAAATCACAATTTGTCGAAAATTGTATTTTTCCTAACTATACAAACCTGAGGTTCTTTACACATAGTCCCACCTCATGCCACCCCTCACTCTTTTTCTTGGGCCTAAAGCAAAGTGATTCTTCACCTCTCAGTCGTGCGGGACCACAGACTGTTGGACAAGCAGTTAACTACCGAACCTCCTTGTTCGAAGCTTACGACTAGTTCCAGTTGCCGCCGCTGATTACATTCCTATTGTTAAAGGACCTCAGGTTTGTATATGTAGTTATGAAAAATACAATTTTTGACGAATTGTGATATTTAACTATTATATTAATTATTTACCACAGATAAGCCATAAAGGTTCTCAGATGTATGTTGACGTTACAACATTATGATCATGCTACATTGACAGCCAATTTTCTCAGTAGTCTTCAAAGATTGGTAAATGATCCTTGCTGTATTTAGCAAGGACAGTGTGTACTATATGTAGAAAATGAAAAAAAAAAAATTCTGTATGCTATTTTGTACACTTGTGCAAGAAAGTTAACCACCATAATTGTACAGTTTTACTCACTAGAGTAAAACTGACTGATAGAAAAATTTGATAAAAGTATGCTTAAAACTGACTGATAGACAAATTTGATAACAGTATGCTAGAATAATTATCGTCTCCAACACTGTCATCCCATATAAGCTTCATCCACAGGCATAATATTAATATTATCAATAATAATAGCTTGATACCTAACAGCCAGTATGCAAAAGTGTACAATCATTTCATTGGATTTTGATACTATTAATATGGATACAATTGATATTGTAGTTTGGAGGGCTGTATAAATCTTGCTGTTGCCAGTACTGATGTATATGCTGGCTTGCCCTTTCTGGTACTACTTCTTATTAGACTAAATCTGCTTTGGTAGCCACAGTTTTGCCTCTTAACATATTCTGGACTTCAGTCTGTTGCGGAAAATTCTGTGCATTTAACAATGAAATTACTCAGCCATAGTGTACTTTACATCCCTACCTAATTTTCGGCAGCATTTTTTTATTACTTATATGTATTAGAAAGAGTATGTTATTTGAGACGAATCTTGCCTACTGTTAAAGTTAGCTATATCTGCGCTGATTAGGAGACTCAGCATTCAAACAAAAAATAGAATTGCTGCCCAGATGACTATCTAGTTTACCTGTATTACGATCTCGACTCTCGAGATCGACAGGTTCTTAAAAATAATAAACAATTGGCTTGTAATGACTGACGACAGTGCAAACAAAAAAAGAGGTAGGAGCATAACAAAACTAAAAAGTTACCTTAAAATTAATTTATTTACAAGATTTAAATACATAATGTACATTGAGTCAAGGTTCTGGGTGCAGAAACACAAAATATTATAACTAACAATATGTAAAACCAGTTTAAGAATCAATAAAATACACCCTTCAATAACAAAGCCATGAAAAATCACAATCTAAACAATAAAAAGAATAATCACAAAATAGGCTGAATAAGGGCAATAACAATCTTTAAATATAATAAATAGAAATAGGCAGCGTAATACATAACTAAAATTGACACTGAAGCAGCATAATGATACTAAGAGCAAAACGAGAACTCTTCCTCAAACAATGAGGACAACAGTCCAATGCCGGACGATCAAGATAGAGCCGATACGACAACCACCTCGTCCTTGGAGACAATATGGACATCCTCCTCGAATGCTGGACGATCGAGACAGAGTTGATGCAACAACCATCTCGTCCTCAGATGCAGTATGGAAGTCCTCCTCGACCACTGGACGAAAACACCTCACTGCTGCTGCCCAGTGAGGTCGCACTCGACACGTCGTCCTCTCGACGACGAAAACACGCCAATGCTGGCCAAAGGCTGTCGACCTCCAACTCGAAGTCATACTCCATACGACGACTTCAACCAAATAACCAGGTATCCAGTACCTGGCGCTGCCTCATGCTGGTCCACAGGTAATCATACCTGACTGCCTCTGACTGACTGGTCGTTCTGCCCTCCAGAACCTGACTGACGAAGTTTGACGCCATCCAACAGACGTCAACTCGCCAGCAATTAAAAAACAAAAACAAAGGAGGCAACAATCCACCAAGGGAACAATCGGCAAACGATTGTTCCTAACACCTCCCCACCTAACAGAAGAAAAAAAATTATCATTATTAATTTTTTTTTTTACAAACAAAATACTCTTCCCCGATGCTGCCACACCCCCGTCAGCCAAAACAGAACCAACCCTGGCCTAAGGTCGCCAATATTACGATCTCGACTCTCGAGATCGACAGGTTCTTAAAAATAATAAACAATTGGGCTGTAATGACTGACGACAGGTGACAAACAAAGGAGGGAGGAGCATAACAAAACTAAAAAGTTACCTTAAAATTAATTTATTTACAAGATTTAAATACATAATGTACATTGAGTCAAGGTTCTGGGTGGCAGAAACACAAAAATATTATAAACTAACAATATGTAAAACCAGTTTAAGAATCAATAAAATACACCCTTCAATAACAAAGCCATGAAAAATCACAATCTAAACAATAAAAAGAATAATCACAAAATAGGCTGAATAAGGGCAATAACAATCTTTAAATATAATAAATAGAAATAGGCAGCGTAATACATAACTAAAATTGACACTGAAGCAGCATAATGATACTAAGAGCAAAACGAGAACTCTTCCTCAAACAATGAGGACAACAGTCCAATGCCGGACGATCAAGATAGAGCCGATACGACAACCACCTCGTCCTTGGAGACAATATGGACATCCTCCTCGAATGCTGGACGATCGAGACAGAGTTGATGCAACAACCATCTCGTCCTCAGATGCAGTATGGAAGTCCTCCTCGACCACTGGACGAAAACACCTCACTGCTGCTGCCCAGTGAGGTCGCACTCGACACGTCGTCCTCTCGACGACGAAAACACGCCAATGCTGGCCAAAGGCTGTCGACCTCCAACTCGAAGTCATACTCCATACGACGACTTCAACCAAATAACCAGGTATCCAGTACCTGGCGCTGCCTCATGCTGGTCCACAGGTAATCATACCTGACTGCCTCTGACTGACTGGTCGTTCTGCCCTCCAGAACCTGACTGACGAAGTTTGACGCCATCCAACAGACGTCAACTCGCCAGCAATTAAAAAACAAAAACAAAGGAGGCAACAATCCACCAAGGGAACAATCGGCAAACGATTGTTCCTAACAACCTGTTCTCCACCAGGTGTGTTTTGAATGTTTTAGCTCTTGTCAGAATTCTCCTTGCTGCCATTGCGATTAGGCGATTGTTGGTATTCTATGAAGTTTGGCAGTTTTACACCTGTTCACGTTATTGTAATTTCATTCTTCTTGGATATCTTCCACCGGAAGCAAAACCAATAACATCAGGCTATGTAGGAATGATTTTGGTGTAACCAAGATGTTGAAATTGGAAATTGATCAACATTTGGTTTGTACTTTTAAGGATACAGAGTGTGATTTTGGATCTACTAGATGTGTAGAATGTAGGGAATTGTTCTGAGAAATTTATGCCTGAATGTGTCAGATATAGGAATGACGGGATACTAATAGATTGCGAAAGCAATTAGTTAGGCCAGGACTTAAACCTGTCAGTTATATCCTACTTAGTGTCCCTTCATCTGCAGCTAACCCTGCTTAGACTAGGCATTTTGGTAGCGCTAGTATTGACCTCCTTTGTAGCTCCGCCTTCTGCTCCGCAATCAGTTCAGGGAAAGTGTAACGAGAAGTTAGAATATTACATTAAAATGGCAATTTGTCGAAAATTGCATTTTTCCTAACTATACAAACCTGAGGTCCTTTAACAATAGGAAGTAGCTCGCGGCAGCTGGGATGGTCGTAAGCTTCGAACAAGGGGAGAACGATAGTTAACTGCTTGTCCGACAGTGTGCGCGCCTGAGAGGTGAAGAATCACTTTTGCTTTAGGCCCATGCAAAAAGTTGCAGAGTGACGGGTGGCAAGAGGTGGGACTATATGTAAAGGACCTCAGGTTTGTATAGTTAGGAAAAATGCAATTTTCGACAAATTGCCATTTGTTCCGACACGAATACAAACCCTCGGTCCTTTAACAATAGGAAGACTCACTTATTGGTGGGAGGAATCTGAGTCTTTTTGGTGAACAGACTGGTGTTTGTCCAACCCTGGAATGCCTCCCTGGTCGTAAGAGCGAGGGAGGGATCCAAGCCTCTGTCCGATTGATCGGGGTGTGCACCGCAGGATCAATGGTCAGACCTCTGGGCCAAGTACTAAGAGAGAGGCAAGCGTATCTCTTCGTACCAGCAAGCAAGAACTTGTTCCTGTTTGCAAGAGACAATCATAAAATTATGGTTTCATACATTCAACTTCCCTGTCAGATATATACTTAGCTATAGACTCCGTCGTCCCCGATAGAAATTCGAATTTCGCGGCACACGCTACAGGTAGGTAGGTCAGGTGATCTACCGGCCTGCCGCTGGGTGGCAGGAATAGGAACTATTACCTTCTAAGGACAGATTTTTCTCTATCGTTTGGACTGTAAACATACGTTTACGGTTCCTCCTGATTTGATTTTCGTGTTTCATCGTCATCGATCTTCTGGGCTGTCTTTTGCAGGGAAGTACTGGGTCTTTGGTTCGGCATACGCTTTTATTAACTTTTTAATGAATTTCGCTTCGAAATTTCGAAGAAAATACTAAGTGAAACTACCGAAATCATCGGTAGACACTTCACATCGTTTTGCCATAAAGAGAATTATTAATATTTATTCATTATTACATGTAATAAAGGTTACAACTTTATTAAGGAAATATTAAACTCTAATTTCCTACTTTAGGAAGTCAGAAAAGCATATAACTAGATACGCTTACTTTATAAGCTTTAATAGCGTTTGTGCTAACGAGCAGTTAGAGTATTAGCAGTACTAGTAGTTGTTGCATCCTCATCACCTTCTTACTCCTCAGAAACTACAAATTTATATATGCAAATTGAAGATAAATGGATAGCTCAAATGCAAGCTTTTAAAAGGTAAGAAGTGAATATAGTGTTCCCCCATTGCAATGGAGGTGCGTCTGATCGGCTCTGTCTCGCTCCCAGGTCTAGACCTCTTCCAAGCTCACAAGCCCAGAGGAGAAGGAATGTCGACAACCGCAGGGGGTTTCAGAGAATCCCCACCGATCAGCGTTGCCGTCTCGGCAGGTTCTGGTAGAACGTCCCAGACTGCCAAGTTTGCCATTGGAAAGGCGTCCTAATGTAATGTGTTCCCCTTATATTATCGTGTTGACGGATAAGGAGAAGAAAGTTTCAACGGCGGTAGATTCAATGAAGATGCAAGATAATCTCGTCGTAGATATCGGAACCTCAGAGAGATATCTTTTGATAACAGTTGCGGTAGAGGCATTGCCCTATCCTGTTTTTTGTCCCCCGTACCAATAGACGGAGGCTCTATCCATGGGGGTTTGAAAGAGTTATTTCAACAAAATTCCTCATCGGTACATTTATATGAAAATATATCTATTATGAGAAGAACGAATTAGATATTAAAGAATATATGTTGATCGAATGAATTATGGATCTTGGTTAATGATTAAACATTCATATATAATTTTTAAGCTTCTAGCTCCTCGGACATGAAGCGCCTGAAACAAGGCTCGAGGCGCCTGAAGAGCCTGGAACGAGGCGCAAAGCGTCTGAAGAGCCTGAAATAAGGCGCAAAGCGCCTGAAGAGGCTGAAATGAGGCGCAAAGCGCCTAAAGAGCCTGAAATGAGGCTCAAAGCGCCTAAAGAGCCTGAAATGAGGCTCAAAGCGCTTAAAGAGCCTGAATCGAGGCGCAAAGCGCCTGAAGAGCCTGAAGAGAGGCGAAAAAGCGTTGGAGGCTCCTCAAAGGAGTCGCAAATCGCCTGAAGCTCCTGAAAACAGGCTCGGAGTGCCTGAAGCGCCTGAAACGAGGCGAAAAGCGCTTGAAGCGCCTGAAACAAGGCTAAAAGCGCCTGAGGCGCCTGAAATGAGGTGCAAAGCGCCTGGAGCGCCTGAAACGATGCGCAAGGCTTCTGAAGCGCCTCAGATGAGGCGCAAAGCGCCTGAAGCGCCTGAAACGAGGAGCAAAGCGCCTGAGATGAGGCGCTAAGCGCCTGAGATGAGGCGCTAAGCGCCTGAAGCTATAAACCAGGATCTTCATCGTATATGGAGTTAGATCCTGATTCTGCGTAAGGTGAAAGACATTAGAGGATTTCTCCTGATAAGGACGGGAGTTGTTGCACAGGCAGCCGTCGCCCTTCTCAGGATAGTCTTAATGCAAGTAATGGCAAGAGCAAGATCGGTTTTTTTTCCTGGCGGGGAATCAAGATGTCGCACAGGCGGCCTTAGCCCTTGTCAGGTTAGAATCGGTACTGCTAAAAGCCCTTCACCTTACGGAAGGAGGCGCTCTCCTCCGGTTGCTCATTCTTCTCCCAACTTGATGGACAGGAAATGGAAGATAGATCGGAATTGGAAGCCAATAAGGGAGCAGGTCTCTCAGTTTATAAGACCTTAGCGACCTTTTTTATTGAAAAAAATTAGTTCATTACTAATAAGACGATATTAAAATCTTCCTCCTTCTAAAATAATGCAACCAACCATTTACAGAAAGAGTGGCAATCGTTTGCAAATTGAACAAGGTTCGTACGAGCTCTCATTCATTGATTAGAGGCTCTTCCAGATAATAGAGGCGTAGAATACGGCCTTATCTCCAAGAGAATATTTGAAAAATTTTGAGGGATTCTCTTCGATCCGAGAGTTTTCATTGCGATCTCTTTCGACTAATGCTAATTCGTGTTTATTGACGAAAAGAACGGAGAGGGCAAAATTTCCATTCTCTCCTCGCATCGGAGAGGAAAGAATGTAGAAGGAAAGACTTGCTGCATACGACTGCTGAATGACAAGTCATATACGCATACCATAGTTGCCCTTTGTGGTTCGCTACGAAATTATCTATATCCTTACAGGATTTTCCTGGTAAGGACTTCGCTTAAAAAGTTTGTTACGACAATACCTACTCAGCTTCGGTATTTAACAAAGGTTGTTTGGCTTAAATTGGCATTATTGAGAGCTTCCTTAGGCTCTGGAATAATTTTATTATATTCCTTCATTAAATGAAGTAACTGGCAACTCACGATGAATGCAGCCAGGCAGCGAGCGAGACGGCCGGGCTGTTATTGTAAGCGTAAGGCCAATACAGTACCATCCAGGTCTCGGTCATTAGCAGTCGGTTGCATCTCTCTCTCCAACGGGATCGAATGGTTAACCGTATATTCCCCCTACAATCATGGACTTAGTCTCGAATGGAGGGGATAGTTAAGCTAACATAAATAAAATATTGTCTGCCTTTTGCTAAGAAAGCTTTCAATAAGAAAGATATTATAACCTTTCAATGCTGTTTACCGTAGGGAACATTATTAAAGGATTCTAACACAGCAGAACATTATATTATATAATTGCTCTCATGCTTACGAAAGCATAACTTATTAGAAATACATGCTTAGTGAGAAGATGGATGTAGTAGAGAATTCACTTTAAGACTACGGTATGGTCAAGTCTTTCGAGAAACGCACACAACCTTTTAGAATCAGATATTGCTCAAGAGAAGATGGATGAGTGGAATGGGAAACATTCTCTTCGTGGCAGAAATGGTTTCCCTGAATAGAATATACTACGTATATAAGAGTTTTTTCCTACTAAGAACGGAATTAACATGTGTAAGGATGTCGGGTACCATAAAGGCACAGATGTTCTGGCACATAACATAAAGAGTATTAGAAGAAAGCGCCAACCTGGCGCAGAAGCGTCAGCCTGGCGCAATGAGCCAAGAGCACCATCCAAGATATTTTCTCGTTTTAGCGAGTTATTAACATAAGAGTCCAGTAGCCTCTCAGACAGCACGCTCGGTAACGGCAAGATTCGTTCCTGATTTCGTTACCCATTTAATCACTTAGGCCAATTCCACGACTCTCTCATATCGCAAAGAGCATTGAGAATCTCTTTTTTTCGCTCCTGTTCGCGTTAACAAAGAGAACCTATTTGGAAAAAGAGGTTCGATGCAAGATTTTGCATGTCCGTGAGAACCTTCTCGATCAACGATAATAACTGTTATCATATGTCTAACATTTATTGCAAAGAGTTGTGAGAACCTACGGAAAGTCTTCTTCAAAGATATCTTAGCAAGGTAGAAGACGAACAGGCTTCCTGTAGACTGCTTCCTTTTCCTTGAACCAAGACAAGTAGCAATATACACCATCTTTATTTTATAGAAAGGGGAATAAACTTTAGTTTTTTTTCCCCCTAAATATAAATGCTTTACAGAATTTAAGATAAAGGGCGTCAAAGAAAGAGAGGATAATACTTTATGCCTCATTTTGGCCTTAGAGGTTGGATTCAACAGAGGTCACGTTCTTCTCACTTAGCATGTTTTTGGAAGTCTTTTCCAAGACAGTCTGAATATTCTATAAGCATCTATTACAAATGGACCTTAACAACCTCTCCACTCTGAGTCAGTCTTCGTGCAGACTGACCAGAAGTGGACATGAATGAGAGGATTTTTAAAGGTGAATGACAATAGTCATAGCCAGGACATAGAATTGCTGCAGATCGTGTTTGATGGAAGAGGAAACTGTCCTCTTCCGATACCTCTGTGAACCACATATAGGTTTTTTCTTCCTTTTCAGAGGGAAGAATCAACTTTATATATATCTGCTATCAAAGAGCACAGTAAAAGGCTATACTCTGTCTATACAAGGAGAATTAGAGATAGCAGAGGATTAAGATCTTCGGGATCTGATACGATACCTCAATACGACAAGAGTAGGATATCATGTACTTCGAATGGGATCTTTTGTGGCTTCAGATTCCGTGTTCCGACAAGATGGAACTGCTCCTCATCAAACTTCTTTGAGAAATTTTATGAGGGAATTCTTTGTTTTCTCTTGGCCCTTAACTACCAAGAAGACAGGTGAATTTTTTGTGCATTGGAATCTCGCATCAGATTTAATGGAGACTCGGCAATGGGTTCTTGCCAGCATAGTATGTCTGGCAAGAGAACTAAAACCCTCTATTCCTGACTCAACGATTTCAGATAGAAGTTTCGTTGCCCAGGCAGGGTACTTACGTTTTCACCTACATAAGAAGAGATGGTTTAACGTTTTGCCTACAAAGTCTTTGGGATGCGATGAGGGTTCAAAATGCTTCCCAGAAGGTATTCAGAGAGATACAGTAAAGAGCTAGAAATCAGGAGTCCTCCCAATTTCAGCTCGGAGTCTCCTTCGACTTCCAAGCCCCTTCCCTTCCTTCGGACAAGGATAGGGAAGATTCTTGCAAGAGGAACTTCATCAGCAAGTAAGAAGAGATCTCGTTAGCAACGGAAGGATTCAAGAAGGATCCTCCTCGGAGGAAGACTCTTATCTCTCGTACTGTTAGATGTCCTATCGTCTAATGGATGTAGTTTACTACAATCACCTTCCCTTGCCGGAGAGGCCAGAAGCTCAAAGTGGAAGAATTTCTTCCCCCACCCTTCTCCAATCTCCTGATAAACCATTGTGGAGTTTCAGGACTTTCGGACAATGTAGCGCCAACCAGGCGCCAAATGCCAAAACAGGCGTAAAAAACGCCAGAGGCAGACAGTTTCAAGGAACACTGTCATTGTCTGATGAAGAGAAAGAGGGGGCCTCCAACCTAGCGCAGATGCGCTGGAGGCGAACAAGTCCCAGACAGATAAGAGTGTCTGATGTGGATCGCCAAGACATCCTCGGGACTCTACCAAGCTCGAAGCTCCAGCAAGTGGAGAGGAGTCAGCAGGGGCCAGACACCAAATAGTGCCAGTCTGGAGCCAGGCGCGAAGCTACTTCCAGGCGCGAGGCGGCCAGCCATGAGTCAGGCAAAAAGCGCCTTCCAGGAGCTAGGCGGCCAACCAAGTGTCAGGCAGGCGCGAGGCGACAGCCAGGCTCGAGGCTCCAGCCAGGCTCGAGGCTCCAACCAGACTCGAGGCGCCACCCAGGCGCAAGCCAGGCTCTAGGCTTCATCCAGAAAAGATCCATTTCAAAGGAAGCCCTGGTCTTCTTTGAAATAAGTGTGATCGCTAAAAGCACTTCATGAATGACTTGATGATTCCTTCAAACAGCTGAGAATTAAAAGCGCTTGAAGTGCGAGCTTTTATGAATTCTTGTTCGTTACATAACAATATGTCGTGAAGGACATATTAGCTGTAACTTAAGGGAGATGCAACTCTGTGTTTACTTCCCTTTGCACGAAGGAGGTCAAGTTGACCTACGAGAGATCCTTCTCTCTTGGTTTTACGTGTCTACGGATACGTTGCTGGGATAGGGAGCCGACACTGATCCTTAACTAAGTGAGTTAATTTTTTTTTATGTTAACATAGTGTTTTTTTTTTTTTTGTTTGTTTGAAAGGATTTTGGGGATAGCTCTTTTCAAACTAAGCACAAACCCTCGTGTTAGGATCAGGTGATCGGGATCGGTGTTGTGCTCCTTAATTTATGCCCCTAGGCATAGGTGTATTGTCATGTAAGTGGATAAGACCCATTGACAAATGACCATTAGATTCTGTCGAGTAAGTGGATAAGACCCCATTGACAGATCTACAAGAACTCTTAGCCATAGGTCACATCCTCGCTGAGGCTCTTGAGACGAAGCAGACACCTAGCAATAGCTAGGAAGTCAACCCTTCATCTAAACACATAGGAACCAAGGTTTTATTTATCTATTACCTACAACGTATGTTGTTTACCTGTCTAATCAGTAATTAGCTGTCTCTTACCCACCGCCAAAGGTGCCAATCAGCTAAGTATATATCTGACAGGGAAGTTGAATGTATGAAAATGATATTGTTATTGTACAATAAAGTTTCATACATACTTACCTGGCAGATATATACGATTGAATGGCCCACCCAGCCTCCCCTCAGGAGACAGGTGGAAGAGAAAAATCTGTCCTTAGAAGGTAATAGTTGCTATTCCTGCCACCCAGCGGCAGGCCGGTAGATCACCTGACCTACCTACCTGTAGCGTGTGCCGCGAAATTCGAATTTCTATCGGGGACGACGGAGTCTATAGCTAAGTATATATCTGCCAGGTAAGTATGTATGAAACTTTATTGTACAATAACAATATCATGTTTGTCTCAAGTTGGCATCCACTTCCTCCCCCTTGTTGGAGGAAGTGGTGGATATTTACTCCTATCCCTACTGAAAGGGATAGGATGGTGCTCTATTGAGTAGCTCACCTGCATCTCGTCCTTACCCAGCAGGGTGACGACTGTATCCCTCTACCCAGAGGTAGAGGGGAGAAAAAGATGGGAAGAGGAGCCAGTCACACTCATTCACTCATCCATTCTTACAGTCACACCAGGACTCGATGCTGTTCAGCCTGCGAGGGTCTGGGTTAACTACACAACATGTTGAGCAACCACCACGGGTCCCAAGGAAAAAGATCCAAGGACCTGTGGGCAATATCCCGAAGGTAGAAGGAGGTGCATGCGGTCCGGTTGGACTAGGCCCCTGCCTTCACTACCTGTGCCACGGAGAAGTTCTTGCGGAACGCGAGAGAATGACGAAGAGGCGTCCACACTCATCCTGGGTGTCGAGTTTCTTCAGACAGCTCCGTCGCGCCTTTACAGGACAAAGCAGCATAGCCTTCGTATCGGAGGCGGTGAAGTCCATTAGGGAGGGTATTGTGAAGGACTCGAACCAATCGGCAGGGACCGAAGGGTTCTGAGTCTTCGCTACGAAGATCAGTACGAAATCGAGCGTCACAGATCCCCATCCCCTGTATGTTTGACTTCGCAGGAAAAGTCATGCAGTTACCTCAGACAAAAAGAGGGGAATAGTCGCATGACCCATCCCTCTTCTCGACTTCGGTGATGTCCAGTACCCATACTGACAAGCTATTGAGACGAAGTAATGATTGCTCTGGAACAACTGAACTAAGTCCACAGCATAGTTCGTAACTGACTCGGGCGCTCTGACAGCTGCCGACTGACTGGTTCGGAATCGGTAGTGAGGCAAGTTGTCCAAGCATCCGGGTAAGTCACGTGACCTTCGCCCTTTAAAGGGTTATGCCGAGAGACCAAACAAATAATGTATATTTGTTTGTCACCGATGCCGGACGGCGCGGTGATGATTCTCTTAATGCATATGCTCAAAAGGCAAAAGTCAATTGCCTTCTAAAGACCGAGGTCCCTGACGACAAGATACTCTCATAGTCGTTGAATCTCAGCTAAGGAGAAACAACACTATGTGCTGTTGAAGACGAAGGTAGACATTGAATACAACCTACGTCTTCCAGCTGAATCGAGAGAAGGAATCTCAAGATTCTGAACCTGTGCTTACAAATGACTTGAAACGCTAACCGCTATTTCATTGCTGTCCGGTGAGGAGTCGTAGTTGCAATGAAAGCGGGGCATTCTCAGTAATGAAAGCACTTCCTGAAGAACTGCTTCTCATGGGCTGAACGTTTGGAAGTAGAGCTGGCAGGTCTGGGAGGAGACGATGTCTTTCAATACATCTGCTAATCCGTGGTGAACAATGAACAATTGCACACCTCCGAATACGAGATATTTTGAGGACAAACTCAGATTCCGCAAAAATCATTCGCATTATCGCAGTGCGATGCAGCAAGAGACTATTACAGAATTCTGTTACCGTGCGGTAAACAGAAAGATGAAAGTCGAAGAGATATCTCTGTTTTAAATTCTCGCAATACCGAAGACGATGAATACGAGTGTCACAGCAGTAGAAGGTCATTCATGTATGCGAGAATCCCCGTTAATCAGAGACCTAAGTCCGTGATTGTTGGAGACAGATACGGTTGGTAGTCAATCAAAGCAGAGGAGAAAGACATAGCCGACCATTCATCTCGAGGCGGCAGCTGGCACTGAGTTGCCTCGGGCAGTTCAATACACAGTAGCTGTCGCTGACTCGTCATCCTGAGTTGCCAGGTAATCCATTCCACAAAGGAATGCATTTGGCTAGAACCACCGAGCATAAAAACATAGGTATGCTCGAGCAATTATATTTATGCGAAACGAATTTCGGTAAATACAAAAGTTTAAATGGTGTTGTCGTGACAAAACCATAAGTATATAAAATTGAAACTGGAAACTCCTGGGAGGTTGCAGGCAACCCCGAGTTGCAGTTCAATCAGAATACTCCTCGTCTACGTCGCAATCCGTAGAGTAACAAGGATATGCGCCTACCCCTCGGACAATTCAACTGCTTAGCAGAATCATGACACGAGGTTAATATACGTAGTATATTTGTAGGATTCTGAACAACGGTCTCCATCCTAAATTCTTTCCCTTCAAAAAAACAAAATAAGGATTGGAGATCGACCGCCTTCGATCTCTAAGAAAGAGAGAGAAGGAGAAGTCTTCCCCGAAGGAAAGCTTCAATGGTGAACAGAATAACGAAGACGATAGTTCAAGCCAAACTGGATGTTCCCGTCCGTTCTCTCTAATCCGGGGTTGGCCGCCTACTGTGAGATATCTTCCTTCGGCGACAGTCTTCTTCCAATGCTAAGAATTCCAGGAATTTGAGCATTCGGCGAAATCCCCGATTATCGTGGTAACAATTATCGGAAATACTCGTCTAACTCCCTTAGACAGTGGTCTCGCCATTGTGTGCTAGAAATTCTGCAGAATTTTAAGCGCCCAGCAAAACCCACAACGGATTCGTTAAACGAACATCGGTTGGTTGTCCTCTTGATTCCCGTAGAAATTGGAGATGGTGCAGGGTCACTCCTCCACGACCGGGGTTACGTCAGGTAGGACCCAAAGGTCCCCCCCGGTAGCGCAGTCCCCAATCGTGGGATCCTACAGAGAAGTCTCTGTAGGATCCTACCCCTTTCCCTCGTAGCCGTAAGGAGAGAGGGAAAGGGGGAGGAAATGGATATTGCTCACCTTTCCAGCGGAACTAGCATTTGGAGACGAGAGTAGGAGCAGCCATCACCTTGTGGCGATGGCCTTCCTCTCCCCCCCCCCCCGCCCGAGGAGGGTTACGAACTCGTACTGTAGGTAAGCATCTGCCATCACTGTGAACGTCGTCTGGGTGGGGCTGATCGACACCTGACAGGAGAGCCAAAACCGTCCTCTGACTCATTCCAGTCCTCGTCGAGATCGAAACCTCTCAGGAGGACCGACGGAGGGGCAGAGGAGGTGGAAGTAGCTTGCCCGACTGGCTAGACCTGAGCGAGCCTTCTCGTCCGGAGACGAGAGGCTCTACCTGGTTCAGAACCGAGTCGAGAAGCTCTTATCGCGGCAAGCCCACCGTCAGTCTGGTTCCCTACTTCAGGCTCCAGAACGACTTGAGCCGTGACGTGGCTCTTCTGGTGGGAGCGGCGATGATTTGCAGAGGTCGTTGTGCTGACGAATCAGCACAATAACCTCGGTCAAGCTCCTCTGGATCTCGGAAGTCACAGCATCTTGCGGAGTGAGACCGTCAAGCCCCTCGAACAAGAGCATATTCCGAGAACCTCCCCTTCAGGAGGGGGAACAGCTACAGACCCCTCTCGATCTCCTCCTGCCACTTGCGCGTACGTCCTGGTCGGTCCAAAGATCGTACCTGGTACTTACGGCGTCGTGACGGGATCGTGCGGGACATGCCCCTCACGATCACCCCGCTGTGCCTCACTCTTCCTGGTGCAAACCGAGGAAGTTGCAGGCACAGGAGAGGAAGACATGACGCTCCTCTTTCGCTCGCTGGCAGAACCAGTGGGCTTGGAGGGAAACGGCTGGACCGAGAACAGCGGCCCCGATCTCGTGTGCAGAGGAGCTGCTGCTGGTCCCCCTATCCGCCTGGTCCCTGTGGGAGCGGCGGTCAGGAGACCTGCAGAGACCACTGTCGCGGTGAGACCGGTGCGTGTCCTCGCGGCGCGTCATACCGCTGGTACTAGCCGAGGCTGGCACCAACGATCAGGTGGGGGGAACGTCTTCCCAGCCTCAACCCGTGGCTGGTCAGAGACAGTCACGTCTACCAGGGTTACCAGCTGGTCGCTGCGAGAGCGGCTGCTGGCCTGGCGAGAGTCACATGAGCGGCTCTCACCAGCTTCTGCTCCGTGCCACGGTCCTGGCGCTGAGCGAACTCTGACGCCAAAATTTTGGCTATACGCTCTCCCACGGGAGATCGTATACTCGGAACTTCTCGCGAACGAGAAACCGAGCCGGAACCTGGCGTAGTGGCAGCACCGCAAACACCAGGCGAGGAAGTACCGGTGGTAGTCGGTACGCCTCTGGTCCCCGTCTTCTTCTTCCTTGCGGAAGGGGAGACGGGCCCTGTTCCCGAAAGAGCAGGAAGACCAGCAGAAGAACCCCCCCCCCCCCCCCCCCCCCCCCCCCCCCCCGCGTCCCCCACGGGAGGGGAACGAGCCCTTAGAAGTTCCCGAAGGAGCCTTCTTAGGGGGGGAAACCCGGGTTACCAGCTGGTTACTGCGAGAGCGGCTGCTGGCCTGGTGAGAGTCACCTGAGCGGCTCTCACCAGCCTTCTGCTCCGTGGCGCCGAGCGAACTCTGGCGCCGAAACTTTGGCTGCACGGTCTCCCGAGGGAGAGCGTACACTTGGGATCTCTCGCGAACAAGAGACCGAGCCGGAACCTGGCGTCGATGCCGCTAGCACCAGGCGAGGAAGTACCAGTGCTAACCGGTACTCCTCTGGTCCCCGTCTATCTCTTCCTTACGGAAGGGGAGACGGACCCCGCTCCCGAAGGAGCAGGAGGACCAGCAGAAGGACCCCCCTTCTTCTTCGGCTTATGGGCCTTAAAAGTCAAAGGGGAAAAGGCAGCAGCAGACGATGAAGACGAAGACGACACCTTCCTCTTCTTCTCCCTCTTCCTCGTCAGCTCACGCAGGACAGTCGTCAGGTCCTCCATCCAGGCCGGAGCCGGGGCTATTGCCGAAGCAACACGGCCCGACTGCACCTGTCCGGAAGGACCTGGGACTTGGGGAAGACACACCGTGGGCAGGACCAGCATGGACAGACGCAGGAACCAGGAGTGACAGGTACAGCAACCAGCTCAGGAGCGGCGGAATAGCGGCAGCGGTAGACACAGAAGGACAGGCCCCCAAGCCAGCAGCGGGAACCACATCAGCGGCAGGTACGGCAGGCCCAGCCATCGCCTCGTAGAATCATCGGCAGCCAGCGAGAACCTGGGTACTGGCGGCCGGTCCAGGGGCGAGCTCCTGGAACAGCGGAAGTCTGGGGCAGGCAACACGAAAAACACAGGCGGCGGCGGCATACACCCCCTCGGTACTGCGGCGACCGGCCCTAGTAGCGGCAGACGGCGTCACCGACACAGCATGGAGTGTAGACCAGGCGGGGGGGAGCAGCATAAGCGGCCATGGAGGTAGTAGTAGTGGAGACCGCTCCATGGTTCACCGCCCCAGACCTCGCTAGACGCTGCAGCAGCCCGTGGATGCTAGGCACGCCCTGCCGCCACAGTGGTCCATACCTCTCCAAGGTCGTCTCCCACGGATGTAGCACCTGCGGTAGCACAGACAGATTAGTAAGAGGGGTTCCCTCATGCACGGGGGGAAGACATGCCCCACCCCGAATGCAAGGAAGACCCCAAATACAAAATACGAGGAAGCTGAGTGGGGGCCAGGAAAGAAGACGAAGAATCGGATACCAAGGGAGTTGCGGGAGAGCTTTCCGACGACTTCCTGGCAGACCTTCGCTTCCCCTACCCCCGCACAGCAGTGAAAAGTAATATGAAAATGAAACAGAATACTGCACTTGCAATTCACTTCATAGAACATAAAGGTGGAAGGATCAATTCCCGGGTAAGAGCGGAAACTTGATCCATAATAATATGATGCTATCATAAAATATACAGTGGTCCCCCTGTATTCGCGGGGGATGCGTACCAGACCCCCCCGTGAATAGTTAGAATCCGCGAATGTTTGGAACCCCTATGAAAATGCTAAAAACAGCCTATTTTGTTAGTTAAAACTCAAGAAAAACCAACTAAAAATTTTCATACTTGGTTTTTTAATAGTTTTATCACAAAAAGTGCATTTTATGATGAAATTCATAAAAAAAAACAGGAATTTGTGGATATTTATCATAGAAAAATACCGCGAATGCGAGAATTTTCCGCGAATAATGCAGGGAAACGTTCCCCAGAGAAATCCGCGAATGTGTGAGTCCGTGAATCTGGAGAACGCGAATACGGGGGGTCCACTGTATATGAAAATGAAACGGAATACTGCACTTGCAATTTCACTTTCACAGAAAATAAATCGTAAGGATCAATTCCCGGGTAAGAGCGGAAATTGATCCAAAATTAAAATTGATGCTATTAAATAAATGAAAATGAAAAAGAATACCGCAATATTGCGAATCCACTGTCATTGCATTCTATTCATACAAAATAAGAGGCTCGTGCCGAGCGCATTCACGCTCTCGGCAACGAACGCACAGGGCAAAAATATAATGAAAAGAGTACTTACATTTTCAATTACACACTTTCGCCCAAAATACATGACTCGGCGCGAGCGCGTCCGCCCTCGGCACCGAGACATAATTCAAGGGTATCAATTTCATGAAAAGAGCGGAAACCGCCACATCTACGGCGATAGCTCCATGTTGGCTCATAATTAAGTAATGAAAATGAAAACAGTGTACTTACAGTTTCATTTTCAAGTCAAACAAACCATTAGTAGAAAACACAATATAAACAAAGCATACGACGATGAAGCGGGCAGAGAGCGATGACGAACACGTCCTTCAGACCCGCGGCCGAAAGCAAAAGTGATTCTTCACCTCTCAGGCGCGCGGGCGCGCGCACTGTCGGACAAGCAGTTAACTACCATTCTCCCCTTGTTCGAAGCTTACGACCGTCCCAGCTGCCGCTAGCTACTTCCTATTGTTAAAGGACCGAGGGTTTGTATTCGTGTCGGAACAATCTATTTTTAGTTTTAATACAAGTTGAACCGAGTTCGTGATGGGAAGGTTCTGAATCCCTCCTGGTGTGCGCTCTTTTTCGGGTTCCTTGTTAGAAGTAAGGTGTTGGTGCACTCGTCTGTGCGTAGCCCAAGCCTAGGACTGCCCTACAACAGTTGGTAATGTCCGCTGCCAGGGAACTGGGTCGCTTCTCGGGACAATGGGGTTCTGTGCCCTTCAATACCTACTTCGCCCTTTTCATGGTCTGAATCTCGTTTACAGTGTTTGCCAAAGGACCGGTAAAGCGATTGCCTAAGGACTGTTGAAGCGCTCCCATAAGGACTGTTGAAGCATTCACATAAGGACCGATTCGGTAGGCGTTAATGCTTGCTCCATAGGTGCTTTCTGCCGTCTTCAACACCTAGTTTGAGGTGTTAACATGCATAGGTTTAATAATATATATTTTGTTCATGCAACTTACCTGACAGATATATATATAGCTGTATTCTCTGAAGTCCGACAGAATTTCAAAACTCGCGGCACACGCAGTGGGCGGCCAGGTGGTAGTACCCATTCCCGCCGCTCGGAGCGGAATATCAGGAACCATTCCCATTTTCTATTCATATTTTTTCTGTCGCCAGTCAGTAAACACCTGTTTGTTCATGAAACTTACCTGACAGATATATATATAGCTGTATTCTCCGAAGTCCGACAGAATTTCAAAACTCGCGGCACACGCAGTGGGCGGCCAGGTGGTAGTACCCATTCCCGCCGCTGGGAGGCGGATATCAGGAACCATTCCCATTTTCTATTCATATTTTTTTCTGTCGCCGGTCGGTAAACACCTGTTTACAGACCTCCGCCCAGCCTTTTTGGATTTGACTCGTTCTAAGTATCTGGATTGACTTTTGGTTTTGACTCTGGATTGTTGGATTGGCATACGCGATAGTGGACTGTTTTTTTATTTTGGATTGGCTTTTCTGTGAACGTGATGTCGGGATCAAGTTCAGTGAGCTTCAGAGTGTGTGTGAGGAGTGATTGCAAGGTGAGGCTACCGAAATCATCGGTAGACCCCCACACAGTATGTATGGGGTGTAGGGGGCATGTTTGTTTGTTGGATGATCGTTGCATTGAATGCAAAAGTTTGACTGATGATGAATGGAAGGTGTATGAGTCCTATCGGCGTAAGTTGGAGCGCGATAGGATCAGGAGGTCTTCCTCCAAGAGCGGTTCTACGAAAGGTAAGGGAAGTAACATTTCTCCTATTTTAACACCAGTAGAATTTGCTTCACTAATCCTGTGTTGTTGCTGAGGGCCCTAGTTCTGTGTCTGGAGAAGGTAATGCCCTTTCTCTGATTCTAGAGTCGTTACGCACTCTAGAGTCCAAAGTGTTGGCCCTAGAAAACGGCTCAAGTAAAGTGTTGTGATCAGTGCCCCTAGTGTTGTGGAGGGGGCGTCAGATCGGCCCCATAATGCCTCTAGGTCTAGACCTCTGTCGGACTCTCCCAGGACTCAGGGGAAGTGGGCATGTCGAAAGCCCGCAAGAGGGTTACGGGGGCTCCCCACCGATCTGGCGTCCCTTCGGCAGGACCTGTTGCTACTTCCCAGGCTGCCAAGGAGCGTGCTCAGGCTCGCATCCTTAAGGACTGTTTTTCGTCCTCCGAGGCGCCCTCCCCGCGCAAGGGGTGGAGCGCTCGAGAGACTCGCGTGCCGTTTGAAAAAGGACTTTTCCTAGGGAGGACGCTTTACGTCCCCTCTCTCCGCTATCGTTGCGGTCTTCGCCTGCGTCGTATGACACGTTTCCTCCACAGAAGAGAGGTAGGACGTCGTCCGAGGACGACGCTGAGAAGCGCTTCTCTCGCGCCTCGGAGAGGCAGGTTGCTGTACCTGTGAGAAGGAAGGAGGCGTCCCCTCGCCCCTCGTCTTCTCGCAGGCGCAGCCCTTCACCTCCTCTCGTTTCTTCGCCAACGAAGAGTATTCTTGTGTCTCTTCAAGACCAATTGTCGGCCTTAATGGCTCAGAAGACTCGCCCAGCAGCAGTTGAGCCTAAACGTAGGAAGGACGCTAGACTGCCTGTCAAGAGGACGAGGCAGTCCCCTTCTCCGTCTCCTCGTTCGTCTCTGTCTCCGCTTGCTTCTCCTTCGGAGCTTCCTTGTTCTCGTTATGCGGGTAGGAAGTCTCGTGGACAGGACGCTTTTCTTCCCTCTCGACGTCCTGATCAGCCCGCGCGTCAGGACGCCTTTGAGGACGCTCGGCAGGACGCCTTGGAGGACGCTTTTGAAGATGCTTAGGCAGGACCGCTTTTGAAGACGCTCGTCGGGATGTTTTGCTTGACGCTTTGCCTGTTGAGAAGGCTTTCGAGAGCGCCCAGAAGGACGCTTTGAAAGCGAAAGCTGGACGCTTGAGCGGAAAGCGTAAGGACGCTCCTCGAGAGCGAGTAAGAGTAGCCTCTCTTGACGCGCAGCGTGGTCAAGACGCTCTTCGTGGTTCGAGCTCTAAGGATCGACAGAAGGTCGGTCGCTTTGAAGAGGCTGATATTAGTCATCCTCGAAAGCCTTTGTTGAAGGCTAGACCCGTTGGGCGCACGCCCTCTCCAGAGGTTCAATCTCCTTTGCCTCTTCGGGAGGAAGGAGAGCTTAGTAGTCCGGCGGACTCAGTTGAGGAGGAACAGCCGTCAGTTTCGTCGGTATCCGACTACAAGGTGCTGGTTCGACTGTTACGCTCTTCTTTTGGTGAGAAGTTCCAGCCTGCAGCTCCCAAGTCTCCACCCTCTCAGTTTTCGTCATCGAAGTCGTGCAAGGTTCCGGAGTTTGTGGAGATGAAAACTTCCTTGTCCACTAAGAGAGCGTTCAAGAAGTTGCAGGATTGGATGGAACGTCGGAAGGATCAGGGCAAGTCGACTTTCGCCCTTCCGCCTTCAAGACTCAGTGGGAAAGGCGGCATTTGGTATGAGACCAAAGGTGAAGTAGGAGTTAAGATCCCGTCGTCTTCCCAAGGGGACTTTGCTAGTCTGGTCGATGCACAGAAGAGATCTCTTTTATCGACCGCTAAGATTTCATGGACACCAACGGAGATTGACCATCACATGAAAGGTCTGTTAAGACTCTGGAAGTCTTTAACTTTCTAGACTGGGTGCCTGTGGGAGTCCTGGATCTTCAATCTAGGAGTCCTGATTCTTTGAGTCTGGGGGAGCTGTCCAATGTGTTATCTTGCATGGACAAGGCCGTCAGCCGTCAGGGATGGTTCGGAAGAGTTAGTGTCTCATTTCGGCACTGCTTTCCTCAAGAAGAGAGCGCTTTTCTGCAATTTTACAGCTAGGTCTGTTTCTGCATCGCAGAAAGCGGAGCTTCTCTTTGCACCTCTTTCGAGCCATCTCTTCCCCAGGCTATGGTAAAGGACCTGGCAGTGAGCCTACAAGAGAAGGCTACCCAGGACCTCTTGGCCCAGTCTTCAAGACGTCCCGCAGTCCCTACCACGTCGTCTTTTGGACGACCTCCTAGGAAGGTTAAACCCTTTCGTGGCGCTCCTCCCTCGAGAGCTGCTCCTCGAGGGAGAGGGCTTGCAAGAGGAAGAGGTTCCTTCAAACCTAAATCCTCTAAGTGAGAAGATAGTCCTTCAGATGCCGGTCGGAGCCAGGCTAAAGTTCTTTGCGGGGGCGTGGAGAGAGAGAGATACAGATGCGTGGTCCCTCAAGATAGTGGAACAGGGGTACAAGATCCCCTTTGTGGACCCTCCTCCTCTATCTACGACTCCCAGAGATCTTTCCCCGTCGTATCAAGGGGAGAAACATCAGGTTCTTTTAGATCTTTTAGATCAAATGATCAAGAAAAGAGCGGTGGAGCAGGTCTTAGACCTGGGGTCACCAGGATATTACAACAGACTTTTCCTGGTACCAAAGCAGTCGTCGGGGTGGCGTCCAGTCTTGGACGTAAGCAGCCTGAATCTTTTCATAGAAAAGAAAAAATTCAAGATGGAAACACCTCAGTCGGTTCTAGGAGCCTTAAGACCGGGCGACTGGATGGTGTCCTTGGACCTACAGGACGCATACTTTCACGTGCCTATCCACCCTCTTTCAAGAAAGTTTCTGAGGTTTATGCTAAGGGACAAAGTTTGGCAATTCCGAGCCCTTTGTTTCGGTTTAAGCACGGCTCCGATGGTATTTACCATGCTCATGAAGAACGTAGCGAGATGGTTACATTCTGCAGGAATAAGAGTGTCCCTGTATCTCGACGATTGGCTTATCAGAGCATCGTCAGAAGAAAGGTGTCTAAAGGACCTTCACTTCACGTTGGCCTTGGCGAGGTCCCTGGGACTTCTGGTCAACCTCGAAAAGTCGCATCTGACCCCAACACAGTCCATCGTGTATCTTGGGGATTCAGATGGATTCAGTGGCTTTTCGAGCGTTTCCGTCCCAGGAACGACAGCTGCAAGGCTTAGAGAGAGTTTCGGCCTTCCTGGGGAAGGAAGCTTGCTCGGCGAGGGAGTGGATGAGTCTGCTGGGGACCATTTCCTCGCTGGAAAAGTTTGTTTCCCTGGGAAGACTACACCTCAGACCTCTCCAGTTTTTCTTAGCAGACGAATGGAGAGTCAGAGAGGATCTGGATGCGACCTTTTTGATCACCAAATCGGTGAAGAACCATCTAAGATGGTGGTTAGATCCTCGGAAGTTTCGAGAGGGGTTGTCCCTAAAGCTTCTGAGCCCCGACCTCGGTGTCGGGATGGGGAGCAACACTAGGAGGGGAGGAAGTGTCAGGCACCTGGAGGGGGGAACAGGTGTCCTGGCACATCAATGTGAAGGAACTAGCGGCGGTTTTTCTGGCGCTACAGTTCTTCCAACAAAAGGTTGCAGAGAAAGTGGTCCAAGTCAACTCGGACAACACCACAGCCCTTGCGTACCTAAAGAATCAGGGAGGTACACACTCCCGTCCTCTATTTTATTTAGCGAGGGAGATTCTGCTGTGGGCAGATGCGAAAGACGGATCAGGATCCCTGACAGATTATTATCGCAGGAGTCCAGAACGTTCAGAGCAGACCTTCTCAGCCGACGGATCAGATCTGCGACGGAATGGACGTTGCACCAGGACGGTCTGTCGAGAGCTCTGAGACGTGGGGGCATCCGTTAGTGCGATCCTATTTGCGACGTCGAGAACGAAGAGGTTGCCTCTTTATTGCTCCCCTGTGTTGGATCCGGGAGCAGTCGCTATAGACGCTCTGCTCTGGGACTGGACGAACCTGGACTTGTATGCCTTCCCGCCATTCAAGATCATGGGGGAAGTAGTAAGGAAGTTCGCGGCATCGGAGGGGACGAGGTTGACCCTGATCGCCCCGATGTGGCCCGCGAAGGAATGGTTCACGGAGGTAATGTCCTTCATCATAGACTTTCCGAGGACGTTGCCCTGGAGGAAAGATCTACTCAGACAGCCCCACTTCGCAAGATATCACCGAAACCTCTCCGCTCTGGGTCTGACTGCGTTCAGACTATCGAAAAGTTGGCCAGAGCGAGAGGTTTTTCTAAAGCAGCTGCGAAGGCGATCGCCAACGCTAGGAGGTCTTCCTCGAGAGCTGTTTACCAGTCGAAGTGGGCTTCCTTCAGGGCATGGTGTAGAAAGGAGGGAATTTCCTCTTCCACTACCTCTGTGAGCCAGATAGCCGATTTCCTGCTATTTTTAAGAAATGTGCAGAAGCTGGCTGTCCGACCATCAAAGGGATATAAGAGTATGCTGTCAGCAGTCTTCCGACACAGAGGCCTAGACCTGTCTGACAACAGAGATCTTCACGATCTCCTGAGATCATTTGAGACGTCCAAGATACCTCAGGCGAGGCCTCCTTCTTGGAACTTAGATTTAGTCCTTAGACTGTTGATGTCGAGTCCTTTCGAACCTCTCCATGAAGCGTCTCTTAGGAACTTGATGAAGAAGGCTCTTTTCCTAACTGCTCTGGCGATGGCGAAGAGAGTTAGCGAAATTCAAGCCATTTGTAAGCGAGTGGGCTTCAAAGGTGACAATGCGGTCTGCTCTTTGAGTCCCACTTTCTTAGCAAAGAATGAAAACCCGTCTAACCCTTGGCCAAGGAGCTTTGAAATTAAGGGTATGACAAGCCTTGTGGGCCAAGAACCTGAGAGAGCCCTGTGCCCTGTCAGGGCTCTAAAGTTTTATGTCCACAAGACTAAGGAAGTACGAGGTCCCTCAGATAATCTGTGGTGTTCGGTTAAACGGCCCGATATACCACTATCCAAGAATGCTTTGGCGTTCTTTCTGAGGGACGTCATTAAAGAGGCTCATTCGTCTTACCAGAAGACCGATTTGAGCCTCTTGCGAGTGAAAGCTCACGAGGTCAGAGCTGTCGCAACCTCGCTTGCCTTCCAAAGGAACATGTCGATCAAGGACATCCATGACGCCACCTTTTGGAGGAGCAATTCAGTATTCGCCTCACACTACTTGAGAGATATGATAACTGATATACGATGGGACTGTTTGTTTCTCTTTTGGGCCATACGTATCTGCAGACACAGTCTTGGGGGCTGAAGGTAGCTCTCTCCCTATCCCTTAGTTAGGTTTAGGTTAGTTTTTAGTTGTGGTGCTTTTTGGTTGTGGTGAGTCTTTGGTGAAGACCTCCCATCTCTTAGCTTAGTGTTCAGGGGGTCTTGGATAGTTGGTCAGGTGGTGGTCAGTTGCTTCGTTGCCCTCATTTGTATGGCTCTATGCTCTTGTCACATTGAGGTCACGTCCCCGTTGACAGAGCATCCAGAGCGCACCAGCACTACAGGTCTCCACCTGGCTGGCAACTCTGATTAAGCACAAGCAGGCTTAAGTGACAGTAATCACAGAGTCTACTTTGCTAACAGGTGAGGAACCAAGGTGTACATCATCTACTTAATTTAAGTTTCCTACAAATCCTATTCTGTCTCTTCCCACCATCCGAAGGTGGGATTCAGCTATATATATATCTGTCAGGTAAGTTTCATGAACAAAATGTTATTGTTATAATACAATTAAGTTTGTTCATACTTACCTGGCAGATATATATATAGCTGTATTCTCCGAAGTCCGACAGAATTTCAAAACTCGCGGCACACGCAGTGGGCGGCCAGGTGGTAGTACCCATTCCTGCCGCTGGGAGGCGGATATCAGGAACCATTCCCATTTTCTATTCATATTTTTATCAGTGCCACTGTCTCCTGAGGGGAGGTGGGTGGGCACTTAATTATATATATCTGCCAGGTAAGTATGAACAAACTTAATTGTATTATAACAATAACATTTTACAGACCTCCGCCTAGGATTTTTTGGATTAACTCGTTCTTAAGTATCTGAATTGACTTTTGGTTATTGGTTCTGGATTATTGGATTGGCATACGCGATAGTGGACTGTTTTTTTATTTTGGATTGGCTTTTCTGTAAACGTGATGTCTGGATCAAGTTCAGTGAGTTTCAGAGTGTGTGTGAAGAGTGATTGTAAAGTGAGGCTACCAAAATCATCGGTAGATCCCCATACAGTATGTATGGGGTGTAGGGGGCATGTATGTTTATTGGATGATCGGTGCAATGAATGCGAAGGTTTGACCGATGATGGATGGAAGGTGTATGATTCTTATCGGCGTAAATTGGAACGCGATAGGATCAGGAGGTCTTCCTCCAAGAGCGGTTCTTCTAAAGGTAAGGGAAGTAATATTTCACCTGTATTAATTTTAGGGCTTGTTGCCTTGTATGATAAGGCGCCCTATGAGGTAATGTTAGACTTGCGATAATCTTACGCTAAGTCGGTTGGTATTGCACTTCCATCTTCAATGGAGTGTCTTGGGGTTTGTAGATCACTTACGAAGTCGGTATTATCTTCTTGTTTATGACGACGATGTGTTAAACTCATGATGATTCGGTGAGGAGGTTCTTGTAGAAAACACGAAGTATAAAAATATATATATTCTTCTGAAGTTTTACATGGTGAAGATCAGGTATGATTGTACAAGTCTTCTAATAACGATAGCTTGATCGCTTCTGCCAATGATGATGGCTACTTCTGTTCTCTCTACATGATAAAGCTTAGGTAAAGAGATACAGGTCTTCTAATGACGATAGCTAACTCTATTCTGCCTGTCTACCATCTCTGTTACAAGTTATGAAGGAACAGACAGTAGTTCGAACATATGAACATACATACAAATGACATAGTTTCATACGAACACACAATCAAAATGAGACACGCTACAGATCACGTAGGCCGTTTGAATTATAGGTCGCGGTAGTTGTCTCAAGCAGGGAGCTTGGACTAATGTTTATAAACAATTGAATGACTACAGGTGACGGCATGTTATCTTAGCCTACTTTTATTGTATATGTCATCTTTAGCGTCTCTAGTCTGATCACATTCCTGCAAGCAATCTGGTTGACCTCTTTAGTTTTAGTCTTTTATATATATAACATTCCATATTTTTATTATGTAAACACTTACATTAACACCTTTAGAATTTGTTTCACCTAAACCTGTGATGTTGCCTCCAGGCCCTGATTCTGTGTCTGGAGAAGGTAATGCCCTTTCTCTGATTTTAGAGTCTTTACGTACTCTAGAATCTAAAGTGTTAGCCTTGGAAACCGGCTCAGTTAAAGTGTGTGATCGTGCCCCTAGTGTTGTGGAGGGGGCGTCAGATCGGCCCCATAATGCCTCTAGGCCTAGACCTCTATCGGACTCCCAGGACTCAGGGAGTGGATATGTCGAAAGCCGCAAGAGGGTTACGGGGGCTCCCCACCGATCTGGCATCCCTTCGGCAGGACCTGTTGCAAAGTCCCAGGCTGTCAAGGAGTGCGCACGGGCGCGCATCCTTAAGGACTGCTTTTCGTCCTCCGAAGCGTCCTCCCCGCGCAAGGGGTGGAGCGCTCGGAGAGACACTCGTCCGCTGAAAAGGACGTTTCGTGCTGAGGACGCTTCACGTCCTGCATCGCCGATTTCTTCGGAGGAAGCCTATGACGCTTTTCCACCTCAGAAGAGAGGTAAAATCTCTTCCGACGAGGTCTCTGGGTTGCACGCACAGGCGCGTATCCCTGAGGTCTCTGGGTTGCACGCACAGGCGCGTACCCCTGAGAAGCAGGTAGCTGTACCTGTGAGAAGGAAGGAGGTGTCCCCTCGCCCCTCGGCTTCTCGCAGGTTCAGCCCTTCGCCTCCTTGGGTTTCTTCACCTACGAAGAACATCCTTGTGTCCCTTCAGGACCAGTTGTCGGCGTTGATGGCTCAGAAGACTCGCCCAACAGTCGAGCCTAAACGTAGGAAGGACGTCAGGCTGCCTGTCAAAAGGACGAAGCAGCCCCCTTCTCCTTCTCATCGTTTGTCTCTTTCTCCTCCTGCGTCCCCTTCAGTGCTCCTCCGATCTCGTTCTTCTAGTAAGAAGTCACGTGGACAGGACGCTTTGCTTCCCTCTCGACGTCCTGCGCAGACCGCTCGTCAGGACGCTTCGGAGGACGTTCTTCAGGATGCTTTTGAGGACGCTTTTCAGGACGCCTGGGAGGACGCTTCAGAGGACGAGGACACTCGTCAGGACGCTTTTCCGCAAGAAAAGGCTTTCGAGAGCGCACAGAAGGACGCTTTGAAAGCTAAGTCTGGACGCTTTAGCGGCAAGCGTAAAGACGCTTCTTTAGAGCGAGTTAGAGCAAACCAAGTCGCCTCTCATGACGCTCAGCGTGGTCAAGACGCTCTGCTTCCTTCATGCTCTAAGGATCGACAGAAGGTCGGTCGCGTTGAAGAAACTTCTGCACCCAAACGGAGATCTTTGTTGAAAGTTAGTCCCGTTGGGCGCAACAAGCCCTCTTCTCCGGAGGAGCATCTCCGATTCCTCTTAGGGAAGAAGGAGAGCTTAGTAGTCCGGCAGACTCAGTTGAGGAGGAGCAGCCTTCAGTTTCGTCCGTTTCGGATTATAAAGTGCTGGTGCGGCTGTTACGCTCGTCTTTTGGAGACAAGTTCCAGCCTGCAGCTCCCAGGTCTCCACCCTCTCAATTTTCTTCATCGAAGTCTTGTAAGATCCCGGAGTTCGTGGAAATGAAGACTTCTCTGTCCACCAAGAGGGCTTTTAAGAAATTGCAAGACTGGATGGAGCGAAGGAAGGATCAGGGCAAGTCGACTTTCGCCCTTCCTCCCTCAAGACTCAGTGGAAAAGGGGGCATTTGGTATGAGACCAAAGGTGAAGTAGGTGTGAAGATCCCTTCGTCATCCCAAGGGGATTTTGCTAGTTTGGTCGACGCCCAGAGGAGGTCCCTTTTGTCGACAGCTAAGATTTCTTGGACGCCTACGGAGATAGACCATCACATGAAAGGACTTTTAAGGACTCTCGAAGTCTTCAACTTCTTAGACTGGTGCTTGGGAGTCCTAGATCTTCAATCTAGGAGTCCGGACTCGTTAAGTTTGGGGGAGCTGTCCAGTGTGTTAACCTGCATGGACAAGGCCGTCAGGGATGGTTCGGAAGAGTTAGTGTCTCACTTTGGTACTGCTTTTCTTAAGAAGAGAGCGCTGTTCTGCAATTTTACTGCAAGATCAGTTACTACGGCTCAGAAAGCGGAGCTACTCTTTGCGCCTCTTTCGAACCATCTCTTCCCCCAGACTATGGTGAAGGACCTGGCAGGTAGCTTACAGGAGAAGGCTACTCAGGACCTCTTGGCCCAGTCTTCGAGACGTCCCGCAGTTCCTACGACATCTTTTGGACGTCCTCCAAAGAAGGTTAAACCCTTTCGTGGGGCTCCTCCCTCGAGAGCTGCTCCTCGAGGGAGAGGGCTTTCAAGAGGAAGAGCTTCTTTCAAGCCGAAAGCAAGAAAGTGAAAATCAAGTCCTTCAGACACCAGTCGGAGCCAGACTGAAGTTCTTTGCGGGAGCATGGAGAGAGAGGGATACGGACCCTTGGTCCCTCAAAATCGTGAAACAGGGGTACAAGATCCCATTTTTAGATCCTCCTCCTCTATCCACAACTCCCAGAGATCTTTCTCCTTCATATCAAGGGGAGAAACGACAAATTCTTTTCGATCTTTTAGATCAAATGATCGAGAAAAGAGCGGTGGAGCAGGTCTTAGACCTGGGGTCACCAGGATTTTACAACAGACTTTTCCTGGTACCGAAGCGTCGCCTGGGTTGGCGTCCAGTCCTAGACGTGAGCAGGCTGAATCTTTTCATGGAAAAGATAAAGTTCAAAATGGAAACACCTCAGTCTGTTCTAGGAGCCTTGAGACCGGGCGACTGGATGGTGTCCTTAGACCTGCAGGACGCATACTTTCACGTTCCAATCCACCCTCTTTCAAGGAAGTATCTGAGGTTCGTTTTGAAAGACAAAGTCTGGAAATTCAGAGCCCTTTGCTTCGGATTAAGCACGGCTCCGATGGTATTTACCATGATCGTGAAAAATGTAGCGAGATGGTTACATTCTGCAGGGATAATAGTATCTCTTTATCTCGACGATTGGCTAGTCAGAGCGTCGTCAGAAGAGAGGTGTCTGAAGGACCTTCAGTTCACGTTAGCCTTGGCGAGGTCCCTGGGACTTCTGGTCAACCTCGAAAAGTCACATCTGACCCCAACACAGTCCATCGTGTATCTGGGGATTCAGATGGATTCAGTGGCTTTTCGGGTGTTTCTGTCCCAGGAACGACAGCTGCAAGGCTTAGAGAAAGTTTCGGCCTTCCTGGAGAAAGGAACTTGCTCGGCGAGGGAATGGATGAGTCTGCTGGGGACCATTTCCTCGCTGGAAAAGTTTGTTTCCCTGGGGAGGCTACACCTCAGGCCTCTCCAGTTTTTCCTGGCAGAAGAATGGAGAGTCAAAGAGGATCTGGATGCGACCTTGAAGATCACCGAATCGGTGAAAAGCCATCTAAGATGGTGGCTCGATCCTCGGAAGTTTCGAGATGGTTTATCTCTAAAGCTTCTGAGCCCCGACCTAGTGTTGTTTTCCGACGCCTCCGTGTCGGGTTGGGGAGCAACACTGGGAGGAGAAGAAGTGTCAGGCACCTGGAGGGGGGAACAGGTGTCCTGGCACATCAATGTGAAGGAACTAGCGGCGGTTTTCCTGGCGCTACAGTTCTTCCAACAAAAGGTTGCAGACAAAGTTGTTCAAGTCAACTCGAACAACACCACGGCCCTTGCGTACCTAAAGAATCAGGGAGGAACACACTCCCGACCTCTATTTCACCTAGCGAAGGAGATTCTGCTGTGGGCAAGTGCAAGGCGAGTCAAGATCCTGACGAGATTCATCGCAGGAGCCCAGAACGTCAGAGCGGACCTTCTCAGCCGGCAGGACCAAATACTGCCTACAGAATGGACTCTGCATCAAGACGTTTGTCGGGAGCTATGGAAGCTCTGGGGACGTCCTCTGGTCGACCTATTTGCGACGTCGAGGACAAAGAGGTTGCCTCTTTATTGCTCCCCTGTGTTAGATCCAGGAGCGATCGCTATAGACGCACTGCTCTGGGATTGGATGAACTTAGACCTATATGCCTTCCCGCCATTCAAGATCATGGGGGAAGTCATGAGGAAGTTCGCGGCGTCGGAGGGGACGAGGTTGACCCTGATCGCCCCGATGTGGCCCGCAAGAGAATGGTTCACGGAGGTAATGTCCTCCCTTGTAGATTTCCCAAGGACGTTGCCCTGGAGGAGAGATCTACTCGAACAGCCCAACTTCGAAAGATATCACCAAAACCTCTCCGCTCTGGGTCTGACTGCGTTCAGACTATCGAAAAGTTGGCCAGAGCAAGAGGTTTTTCTAAATCAGCTGCAAAAGCGATTGCCAACGCAAGAAGGGCTTCATCGAGAGCTGTTTACCAGTCGAAGTGGGCTTCCTTCAGGGCATGGTGTAGAAAGGAGGGAATTTCCTCTTCCACTACCTCTGTGAGCCAAATAGCCGATTTCCTGCTTTTCTTAAGGAATGTGCAGAAGTTGGCAGTCCCTACCATCAAGGGATATAAAAGTATGCTGTCAGCAGTCTTTCGGCACAGAGGCCTGGAACTTACTGACAACAGAGATCTTCACGATCTCTTGAGATCGTTCGAGACAACTAAGATACCTCAGGCGAGACCTCCTTCCTGGAACTTAGACTTAGTTCTAAGACTTTTGATGTTGAATCCTTTCGAGCCTCTCCATACTGCGTCTCTTAGGAACTTGACAAAGAAAGCTCTTTTCCTAACTGCTCTGGCGACGGTGAAGAGAGTTAGCGAAATTCAAGCCATCAGTAAACAGGTGGGCTTCAAAGGTGACAACGCTGTCTGCTCTTTGAGTCCCACTTTCTTAGCGAGAATGAGAGCCCGTCTAACCCTTGGCCCAAGAGCTTCGAAATTAAGGGTATGACAAGCCTTGTGGGCCAAGAACCTGAGAGAGTCCTGTGCCCTGTCAGGGCTCTCAAGTTTTACGTTCGCAAGACGAAGGAGGTACGAGGTCCCTCAGATAATCTGTGGTGCTCCGTAAAGAGACCCGATTTACCATTGTCCAAGAATGCTTTGGCTTTCTTTCTAAGAGACGTTATAAAAGAGGCTCATTCATCTTTCCAGAAGACTGATTTGAGCCTCTTGCGAGTGAAAGCTCACGAGGTCAGAGCGGTCGCAACCTCGCTTGCCTTCCAAAAGAACTTGTCGATCAAGGACATCCTTGACGCCACCTTTTGGAGGAGCAATTCTGTATTCGCCTCACACTACTTGCGAGATGTGAGAACGATATACGAGGACTGTTGTTCTCTTGGGCCATACGTGTCTGCAGACACAGTCTTGGGGGCTGGAGGTAGCTCTTTTCCTATCCCTTAGTTAGGTTTAGGTTAGTTTTTATTATTGTGTTTTTAGGTTGTGGTGAGTCTTGTGTGAAGATCTCCCATCCCTTAGTTTAGTGTTCAAAGGGGTTTTGGATAGTTGGTCAGGTGGTGGTTAGTTGCTTCGTTGCCCTCATATGTATGGCTCGATGGTCTTGTCACGTTGAGGTCACGTCCCAGTTGACAGATCATCCAGAGCGCACCAGCACTACAGGTCTCCACCTGGCTGGCAACTCTGATTAAGCAAAAGCAGGCTTAAGTGACAGTAATCACAGAGTCTACTTTGCTAACAGGTGAGGAACCAATATATATATTATATACTTAATTTAAGTTTCCTACAAATCCTATTCTGTCTCTTCCCATCATCCGAAGGTGGGATTCAGCTATATATATATCTGTCAGGTAAGTTGCATGAACAAAATGTTATTGTTATAATACAGTTAAGTTTGTTCATACTTACCTGGCAGATATATATAATTAAAGTGCCCACCCTCCTCCCCTCAGGAGACAGTGGCATTAATAAAATATGAATAGAAAATGGGAATGGTTCCTGATATCCGCCTCCCAGCGGCGGGAATATGGGTACTACCACCTGGCCGCCCACTGCGTGTGCCGCGAGTTTTGAAATTCTGTCGGACTTCAGAGAATACAGCTATATATATATCTGCCAGGTAAGTATGAACAAACTTAATTGTATTATAACAATAACATTTTAAGTATAGACATTTTATTGAGATGATAATGTATCTGTAGCAAGTTTTACACATTTAGATATATCGACTCAGTCGATTGTTTATCTTTCTCATGTTCTGGTTATTCTAAATTCTCGCCTGCTAACATATTCCTCTTTCTTCGTAATGCTTGTGTTTGTTCTTTGCCTGCTTTCTCTTCAGCTATCGACAAGTCTCTTACTACTGCCTCAATTGATGTTTCTCTTTCAAGTGCACTGTCTGTAAAATCTAAAGTTCTCTCCAAGTTAGATATTATTCTAGCTTCAGAGCTTTACAACGAAGTTTCATATAGGAATGCTTTCAAGTATGTATGTATGTTCGCTTTTGGACGAGGCGGGAGAGTCGTTGTAACTCCTCCGCTTCCTAATCTTTCCTATGTTCTGGCATCTCGTTTTCTTTCCCTCAGTCGACTCATGCAGGTGTTGTTGACTCGTGCGGGCTTCACCGAGTCCTGAGTCGCTTCACCTGTCTTCCTTTCATTGAGTCATGGTGGATTTAATACAGAACTCAGCTGCTGTCACCTCTTATCGACAAGTGTTGCTTTCTGTCACCAAGGGTTGCAGAGAAAGCGCAATCCTTTAAGCTCTTGATTACCTCCTATCAGCAGCTGTCTCTACCTGTCGCCTGCTGGCCGAAGAAGAGTTTGAAATGGAGTTGGAGGAACTCGTTCGGGCTGGTCGGCATTTTTTGCAACAGTACGCTTTGCTGTATCCTCATTTTGTAGAGGAAAGAGGTCACATAGAGAATATGTCTTGTTTGTGTTAGTGTATTTTGGCACCCTAACTTTTTTCGTCCTTAGACGCACAAATCTCACTTTAGGTCTGCATTGGCTTGTCGTCTTGTGTCTTTTAAAAGTTGCAGAGAACTGAAGACCGCCTCTTGCAGTACAAAAGCTTACTATTCCTTTAACCGTTTTTAGTAGGAGGTTCACTTAGCGTGATGGCTTTCAAAACCAAGACTGGTAGAGGGTCTTTCACTTCGTTCACTCCACCCAACCCTTCAGTTCTTTTCAGACGCCTCCGACGCAGGTTGGGGAGCCCTGTTGGGGAAGAACGAAACGTCAGGGGAATGGTCGGAAACGCAGCGCTTTCTTCATATCAACGTGAGGGAGCTATTAGCAGTGTTCCTGGGACTTCAGGCATTCTCTCATCTCGTGACGGGACAGGTGGTAGCAGTTCACGGAGACAACTCCACAGCACTTTCCTACATCAGGAAACAAGGGGGAACGCGCTCCTTCACCCTCTACAACCTTGCAAAAGATCTGCTTCTGTGGGCAGAAAAATTTCAGGTTACGCTGATCCCTCGATTTGTTCAAGGGAAAATGAACGTGTTGGCGGATGGACTAATTCGCCGTCATCAAGTACTGCCGTTAGAATGGACTCTCAATGCGAAGGTCTGCCTAGACTATGGAAACTTTGGGGAAAGCCGATGATAGATCTCTTTGCAACCTCGAGGAACAACCGCCTTCCGCTGTTTTGCTCTCCAGTCCCGGACCCTCTTGCATGGTCAGTCGATGCAATGTTACTAGACTGGTCGGGCCTGGAAGCGTACGCTTTTCCCCCGTTCGGCCTAATAAGAAAGGTGCTGAACAAAGTGTCATTCCACAAAAATGTTTCTCTGACACTAGTCCCTCCATTCTGGCCAAGGAAAGAATGGTTCCCAGACCTCCTCCACTTGCTCGTAGACTTCCCCAGACTTCTTCCGTTAAAGAAATGTCTACTCAGACAACCGTACTTTGAAAGATTCCACCAAGGATTATCCGCTCTGGCACTGACAGGATACAGACTGTCAGGAGTCTCGTCAGAGCAAAAGGTTTTTTGAGACGAGCTGCAGAAGCTGTCGCGAACTGCAGAAGAGATTCTTCTAACAGACTATACCAGTCTAAATGGGGAGTCTCTTCTTCTGAAACATCTGTGAACGAAATATAGTAGGTCCCCGGGTTACGACGGCTCCGGCTTACGACGTTCCGAGGTTACGACGCTTTTTCTTAAACATTCATTGAAAAATCCGCCCTGGGTTACGACGTTTGTTCCAACGTTACGACACTGACGCTTCCGACGCTCCGAGTTAACGACGCTTTTAAAAAACGCATACTATGATAAAAATCCTTTATAGTTTAGCACAGTATATTAATAAAAATAAGTTTCTGGTTAGATTACAACAAAAATTTTGAGGTTATGATGATTTTCGACACTTTTTATGTCGTATTTTCATACATTCAACTTCCCTGACAGATATATACTTAGCTATAGACTCCGTCGTCCCCGACAGAAATTCGAATTTTGCGGCACACGCTACAGGTAGGTAGGTCAGGTGATCTACCGTCCCGCCGCTGGGTGGCAGGAATAAGAACCATTACCTTCTAGAACCAGATTTTCTCTGTCGGTCATGTTGTAGACATACGTTTGCGGAATCTCCTGACTTGATTTTCGTTTTTCATCGCCATCGATCTTCTGGGCTGTCTTTTGCAGGGAAGTACTGGGTCTTTGGTTCGGCATACGCTTTTAAATGAGGCGCAAAGCGCCTGAAACAAGGCGCAAAGCGCCTGAAATGTCTGAAGTGTCTGAAACGAGGCGCAAAGCGCCTGAAGCGCCTGAGATGAGGCGCAAAACGCCTGAAAGGCGAAAAGCGCCTGAAGCTATGAACCAGGATCTTCATCGGAGTGAGTTAGAGGCGGACCGAGAGGCTCCTCTTTGGGGAATTTTCGCAGGAATGCCTGATTCTGCGAAAGGTGAAAGACATTCGAGGCCTTCTCCTAATAGGGACGGGAGTTGTCGCACAGGCGGCCGTCGCCCTTCTCAGGATAGTCTTAATGCAATTAAGGCAAGAGCAACATCGGCCTTTTCCTGGCGGGGACTCAAGATGTCGCACAGGCGGCCGTAGCCCTTGTCAGGTTAGAGTCGGTACTGCTAAAATCCCTTCACCTTACGAAAGGAGGCGCTCTCCTCCGGTTGCTCATTCTTCTCCCAACTTGATGGACAGGAAATGGAAGATAGATCGGAATTGGAAGCCAATAAGGGGGCAGGTCTCTCAGTTTATAAGACCTTAGCGACCTTTTTTATTGAGAGAATTAGTTCATTACTAGTAAGAGGATATTAAAATCATCCCCCTTCTAAAAATAATGCAACCAACCATTTACAGAAAGAGTGGCAATCCTTTGGAAATGGAACAAGATTCGTACGAGCTCTCATTCATTGATTAGAGGCTCTTTCAGATAATAGAGGCGTGGAATACGGCCTTATCTCCAAGAGAATAAAAGTTTGAGGGATTCTCTTCGATCCTAGGTTTTCATTGCGATCTCTTTCGACTAATACTAATTCGGAAAAGAACGAAGAGAGTAAGATTTCCACTCTCTCTCTGCATCGGAGAGGAAAGAATGTAGTAAGATTTGGTGTATACAACTACTGAATGACAAGTCATATACACATACCATAGTTGCCTTTGCGGTTCGCTACGGAATTATCTATATCCTTATAGGAATTTCCTAGTAAGGACTTCGCTTAAAAGGTTTTTTACGACAATACCTACTCAGCTTCGGTATTTAACAAAGGTTGTTTGGCTTAAATTTGCATTGTTGAGAGCTTCCTTAGGCTCGAGAATAATTTTATTATATTCCTTCATTGAATGGAGTAACTGGCAACTCAGGATGAATGCAGCCAGGCAGCGAACGAGACGGCTGTCATTGTAAGCCAATACAGTACCATCCAGTTCTCGGTCATGAGTAGTCGGTTACATCTCTCTCTCCAATGGGATTGAATGGTTAACCGTATATTCCCCCTACAATCATGGACTTAGCCTTGAATTGAGGGGATTTATAGGCAAACATGAATAACATGGTATTCGTTTTGCTAAGGAGTTTTCAATAAAAAGATCACTTATAACCTTGCGGTAATGTTTACCACAATGTATCAGCATTATATGAATGAGACTACAATATGAATTTAACGCAGTAGAGCTATATATATTAATTGATGCTCTCATGCTTACAGAAGCAAAATATTGGACTTGCTAACTTTTCGATATAGCGAGTTATTAATCGAAGGGTTCAGTAGCCTCTCTGACAGCAGGCTCAGTAACGGCACGGTTCGTTCCTGATTTCGTTCCCCGTCTATCTTGAAGGGGGCTCGATCCCAAGGAGGGACGAAATGACTTAAATCAATTAAGCCATTTCCACAGCTCTCTCATATTTCAAGAAGTATTGAGAATCTCTTTTTTCGCCTCTGTTCGCGTTAACAAGAGAGAATCTGTTCGGAACACAGACACGGAACGTAACGATCCTTAAGAGGTTCATTGCACGTCCGTGAGAACCTTCTCGATCGACAATATAACTATTGACTTATATCTAATCTTAGTGGGAAAGAGAGTTGTGGAAGCCTGCGAGATGTCTTCGTCATAGATCTCTTCGCAAGATGGAAGACGAACATGCTGCTTTTATACTGCTTCCTTATTCTCGAACCAAGAAAGGTAGCAATATATGCCATTTTTTAGTTTAAAGGGGGAATAAACTTTAGTCTTTTTTTCCCCTAGATTATACATTCTTAATGGATATTAAGATAAATGGGCATCAAAGGAAGAGAGAATGATACTTTATGCCTCATTTTGGTCTTAGAGAAATTGGATTCACAGAGGTCACGTTCTTCTCACAGCATGTTTTAGAAGTCTGTTCCAAGAAAGTTTGGATTTTTGATCACCATCTATTATAAATAGACCTTAACAACCTCTCCACTCTGAGTCTGTCTGCGTGCAGACTGACCAGAAGTGGACATGAATGAGAGGATTTTTCAAGGTGAATGACAATAGTCATGGCCAGGACATAGAATTGCTGCAGATCGTGCTTGATGGAAGAGGAAACTGTCCTCTTCCGATACCTCTGTGAACCACATATAGGTTTTTTCTTCCTTTTCAGAGGGAAGAATCACCTTTGTATATATCTGCTATCAAAGAGCGCAGTAAAAGGCTATACTCTGTCTATACAAGGGGAATTAGAGATAGCAGAGGATTAAGATCTTCGGGATCTTATACGATTCCTCAATACGACAAGAGTAGGATATCATGTACTTCGAATGGGATCTTTTGTGGCCTCAGATTCCATGTTCCGACAAGATGGAACTGCTCCTCATCAAACTTCTTTGAGAAATTTTATGAGGGAATTCTTTGTTTCTCTTGGCCCTAAACGACCAAGAAGACAAGTGAATTTTTTGTGCATTGGAATCTCGCATAATTTTCAATGGAGACTCGACAATGGGTTCTTGCCAGCATAGTATGTCTGGCAAAAGAACTAAAACCCTCTATTCCTGACTCAACGCTTTCAGATAGAAGTTTCGTTGCCCAGGCAGGGTACTTACGTTTTCACCTACAGAAGAAGAGATGGTTTAAATGTTTTGCCTTCAAAGTCTTTGGGATGCGATGAGGGCTCGAAATGCTTCCCAGAAGGTATTCAGAGGGATACAATGAAGAGCTAGAAATCAGGAGTCCTCCCAATTTCAGCTCGGAGTCTCCTTCAACTTCCAAGCTCCTTCCCTTCCTTCGGACAAGGATAGGGAAGATTCTGCAATGAGGAACTTCATCAACAAGTAAGAAGAGATCTCGTTAGCAATGGAAGGATTCAAGAAGGGTCCTCCTCGGAGGAAGACTTATCTCTCGTACTGTTAGATGTCCTATCGTCTAATGGATGTAGTTTACCACAATCACCTCCCCTGGCGGAGAGGCCAAGAGCTCAAAGTGGAAGAATTTCTTCCACCCTTCTCCAATCTCCTGATAAACTATTGTGGAGTTTCAGGACTTTCGGACAATGTAGCACCAACCAGGCGCCAAATGCCAAAACAGGCGTAAAAAACGCCAGAGGCAGACAGTTTCAAGGAACTGTCATTTTCTGATGAAGAGAAAGAGGGGGCCTCCAACCTAGCGCAGATGCGCTAGACTCGAACAAATCGGACAGATAAGAGTATCCGATGTGAACATCGCCAGACATCCTCGAGACTCTACCAAGCTCGAAGCTCCAGCAAGTGGAGAGGAGTCAGCCAGGCGCCAAGCGTCAAATAGTGCCAGTCTGGAGACAGGCGCGAAGCTACCTCCAGGCTCAAGGTGCCAGCCAGGAGTCAGGCGAAAAGCGCCTTCCAGGACTAGGTGCCAACCAAGCGTCAGGCGCCAGGCAAGCGTGAGGCGCCAGGCAGGCGCCAGGCGCCAAATAGTACCAAGCGTCAGGCGCCAGGCAGGCGCGAGGCTCCAGCCAGGCGCGAGGCGCCAGCCAGGCTCTAGGCTTCATCCACAAGAGATCCATTTCAAAGGAAGCCTTGGTCTTCCTTGAAACAAGTGTGATCGCTAAAGCACTTCATGAGTAACTTGATTCCTTCAAACAGCTGAGAATTAAAAGCGCATGAAGTGCGAGCTTTTATGAATTCTTGTTTTTTCCATAACAATATGTCATTAGGACATATTAGCTGTCACTTACGGGAGATGCAACTCTGTGTTGACTTCCCATTACACGAAGGAGGTCAAGTTGACCTACGAGAGATCCTTTTCTCTTGATTATACGTGTCTACGGATACGTTGCTGGGATAGGGAGCAGACACTGATCCTTAACTGAGTTAATTTTTATTTTAGCATAGTATTTTTACTTTGGGTTGTTTGAAAGGAGTTTGGGGATAAGTCTTTTCAAATTAAGCACAAACCCTCGTGTTAGGATCAGGTGATCGGGATCGGTGTTGTGCTCCTTAATTATGCCACTAGGCATAGGTATATTGTCGTGTAAGTGGATAAGACCCCAGTGACAATTGCCATCAGGTTCTGTCGAGTAAGTGGATAAGACCCCATTGACAGTCCTCACAAGAGCTCTCAACCATAGGTCACATCCTCACTGAGGCTCTTGAGACGAAGCAGATTCCTAGCAATAGCTAGGAAGTCAACCCTTCGTCTAAACACATAGGAACCAAGGTTTTATTTGTATATTACCTACAACATATGTTGTTTACCTGTCTAATCAGTGAATAGTTGTCTCTTACCCTCCACCAAAGGGTGCCAATCAGCTAAGTATATATCTGTCAGGGAAGTTGAATGTATGAAAATGATATTGTTATTGTACAATAAAGTTTCATACATACTTACCTGGCAGATATATACGATTAATGGCCCACCCAGCCTCCCCGCAGGAGACAGGTGGAAGAGAAAATCTGGTTCTAGAAGGTAATGGTTCCTATTCCTGCCACCCAGCGGCGGGACGGTAGATCACCTGACCTACCTACCTGTAGCGTGTGCCGCGAAATTCGAATTTCTGTCGGGGACGACGGAGTCTATAGCTAAGTATATATCTGCCAGGTAAGTATGTATGAAACTTTATTGTACAATAACAATATCATTTTTCGATATTTTTTAGTGACGCCTCATATGCGGAACTAGTTTCCGAGCGAATGAATACATACTAGCTTGCGATGCGCAAAGTTTACATATAACAGTCCAAAAGTGCAAATAATGAAAAAATCATTGCTTGTTTCCAGTAATAATAACAAAACGAAGTTTCTGGTTAGATTACAACGCAAATTCCAAGTATCCAAAGAGAGACATTATCCAGTAATTTGATCAGAGAGAGAGAGAGAGAGGCGTCTTCCGACGCTCCGAGTTAAGGACAGAGAAGTGTTCGTTTCATTAAACGGCCTCTGACTCATGCCAGTAAATGTTTTGTTGATACTAATAATATAAGCCTATTTAAAGATACGTTTACTTTAATTAGTCTATATTATACGTAAATAGTAATCAACTGTTCTTGTAGCCCTCAAGATTTGGCAAAATCACTCCAGGTTGTACATAAAACTTCAAGAATCTAGTGTCACCAGAGGATTACAATAGTTTTTACCTTCAAGAACCAGCATTTTTTTATGAAAATAACTCCAGGTTGTACATAAAACTACAGGAAACAACATGTAGTGTAACCAAAGGATTACAAGTAAGGTTTTTATAACTTTTTATTAGTTTAAAACATATTTCCAAACGTCGTTCCGGCTTACGACGATTTTCGGGTTACAATGCGTCTCAAGAACGGAACCCCCGTAACCCGGGGACTGCCTGTAGCTGATTTCCTTCTTTTCTTAAGGGACGTTAAGCGTTTAGCGCCTTCGACTATTAAGGGATACAGAGCGATGCTGGCTTCAGTCTTTAAACACAGAGGACTAGACCTATCCACGAATAGTGATCTTTCCGATCTAATTAAATCGTTTGAGACTTCCAAATCGTCAAAGGGCTTGATAGCATGGAATCTCGATATAGTTCTTAAACGGCTTTCGGGTCCTCCCTTTGAACCGTTACTTTCTTCGTCTATGAGGAATCTCGCCAAGAAGACATTATTTTTAGTTGCATTGGCATCAGCTAGACGAGTTAGCGAGCTACACGCAATGGACAAAAAAGTGGGATTTTCTCTAGGCGACGCAGTTTGCTCTGTGGAACTCAATTTTCTCGCGAAAAACGAAAACCTTTCTAATCCGTGGCCATGTAACTTTGTTCTCAAAAACCTGACATACTTGATAGGTCAGGAAGAAGAAGAATGACTCTTATGTCCTGTGCGGGCATTAAGATATTACCTCCGCAGAACAGAGTAGAGGTCAGTCGAATCGTTTGTGGTGCTCTGTTGAAAATCCCTCTCGTCCTCTCTCAAAAAATGCTATTTCCTTTTTTCTGAGAGAATTAATTGTAGAAGCACATTCTCAAGCTAACGATGCAGTGTTTCCTTTACTGAGAGTGAAAGCGCACGAAGTTCGAGCGGTAGCGACTTCTCTCGCTTTTCGACACCACTTGTCGCTATCCGCTATCCTGCAAAGTAACTTTTGGAGGTCTAAATCTGTGTTTGCTACGCATTATTTGAAAGAAATTGAGACAGTGTTTGAAGATTGTAATTCTCTCAGTCCACTTTCGGAGCTGGCATGGTGTTGGGAGAAACGACTTAGGGGGTTGCTCCCTCTGCTAGCCTATGTTTTGCCTTGTACCAAGGTTGACGAGTTAAAGGGAAGTCTGGGGGTACAATGTACCTGGAGTACTCACCAGTCATTTTAGTGTTAGTTTTGGTGGGTAAAGGTTTTTAATTCGGTGTAGGTGACAGTTTTTTCATGTTGGTTATTTCTGGTCTTAGCCCAGGGCAAGGGCAATATTTTTTTGTATCTCCGTTGGGTCAGCGGTGAACACCATGACTACGAGGATCTTCCACTCCATTTAGAGGCACCCATTGGTCATATTCCAAGCCTTCTACTATGTAAGATGAGCACCAACCAGAGGCAGTATTCTCCTGCAGTAGCTTTCTTACAAGGTAAGGTACAACAGGCACTAACAGTGCTTTTGGGTATACTTTATTTTCAAGAATCGTATGCTATTGTTGAAGTAAAACTTACATCCTTGCATTGGGTAATCAGCTGTATAATTGTTCGGTAAGACACTGCAATAAAAATGGAATTTTCATTATAAAATGAAATTTTATTGCATACTTACCAAACAATTATTAATCAAAGCCCTCCCTCCTCCCCACAGGTGGATGGCTGGGCAGAACGAATTGATGTTACCTGGACAGTTGTACCTGTAGCTCCCTCGAGTGGAGGGAGATGACGTCACCTACATCAGCGATGGCGGCGCCACCTCGGAAGTTTTGAATCTATTGTCTGCCATTCGTAGGGAACCTACAGCTGTATAATTGTTCGGTAAGTATGCAATAAAATTTCATTTTATAATGAAAATTCCATTTTTTCACTTCTGCACCCGTATTTTATCACCCATCGTAGATGGGTAAGTTTGCTAGTAGGTATAATTTATTTAGTGTAGTGTTATAAACTTGATAACACGAAAGACATTTGGTTCATATGTCCCTTTTTTCCTTGTTAAGAATTGAAGTGGCCATCTGTTCCCTTGTTGTTGGCACAGCATACTGTAATGGGCGTAATGGCTGTCTGTCTGTCTATCATTCAATCACGGCCAAACGGCTGGTCAGATGGGCATGAAACTTGGCAGGGTTATGGTGGGGACCCCTAAGGTTATGGTTTGTAATGGGGTTTCATCCAGCCTACCCCTCTCCTTTGTAGCGGGTGGGGGTGAGAAGGGATTCCCTGAAACGGAGCTGTTTCTGGCCGTGAAACGAGGCTGGTTATTCCCGTAGACTTAGTTACTTTACGATTTTTCATACATAATTTCTGTACAACTTCCCCGGAGAAAGTCGTGAATATTTCAGCTCGGACACAATAGAAGATGAAAATTATCATCAAGGCAGTCTGGCAAAATAGTTTCGAAGAATATAAGTCGGACTCGCTTTTTTTAAGCAAACGAGTTCAGTTAGCAGAAATAGAGGCGTTTAATAAATGTAGGTTAATTAGCGAGCAGAAAACATTGGAATGTGATGTTGTATAGATGACTCAGAATAATTGAAACTTTAATTGAACATTGAACTTGCTAAACGCCGATACAGGGCATCCATGGTACACAAGTGGCTTCGGCAAAAAGTCCTAAGTAAGAGACCGGCATCCTATGTGAACAGGTTGAATAATGCCTGCCACGATGAAGTGAAGGGTCGTTACGTAAGACCTGCATAGTGACTGCTAAGAAGCGGGCTCGCGGTTTCCGGCTTAGTGAATCCAGCCTAGCTCACTTATTCTGGGTGAGAGTGTCAAAATTACTGCGATCGGTCACTACGCAAATTTCCGTACGAACTCTCTTATTTTTATCTCCAACCAGTGGGAGAGTACATTTAAGAACCACCACGGCAGATCGGTACTATACCTATTTAATGTCCTACATCAGGTCATGCACACAGTATTACAGAGTGACTTCCACTAAGTCGTTGCTCAATTTTCTTTAATCTTTGCGAAAGAGACAGAACGTTTATACACGACAAATCGTTACATAAGGACTATATAATCGAAACAGTGTTTAAAAGTGGCGGAAGGCGGATGTAACTCTGTGTCGAGGTAAGTTTTCGTTATATCTATCACATTAATATCGTGCGTGTCAGATGATTCACGATTATATGTTATAGCACGTTTGCGATATCGTTTGGATCACATTAGGTGTATCAGTTTGTTTTGTAATTTTATTACCCATCATAGATGGGTAAGTTTGCTAGTGTTAGTAAGTGGCATAAATTTTCTCACATACAAATTTTACCAACTAAACACTTAGATATGATTTACTTCAGTCTAGGTGTAAATTAAGATCAGTATGTATGTTTAAACTAGGCTAACTTTAATGCAGGTTGACATACGATTAATATTAGGTTAGATCACCATTGTCTTGTTTAAGGCGATTTGATTTTACAGTCTTTCGAAAGAGGTGTTTTTATCAATCTAGTTTTTGTTTTCTACAGACGTAACTAACTGTTTTCCTTACTTCATATACTTAGTTAGGCTGTTATAATATTGAAGATTATGAGAGTTAACTGTGCATAGGCTTAGACTGAAGAATTTTACATAGAATTATGATATACATGGGGTGTAATAGGATATTTAGCCAAAATTAGACCTGCCTGCATATTTACCCCTGATTTTGGTACTCAATTTGCCCTAACTTGACTTTAATCTGGTCTAAACTTACTTAAATCCCTTGGCCAACTGAACTTGCCTGGAATTCTTATGGCTTTAGTTTAATTTACTGTGAGTTCCTTTTAGGCTAATTGAACTTACCTGAAATTTACTTTTACCTGAATTTAGTTACTAAGATTTACCAAGCAATTTGCATGTTATGTGCACAGAAGAATTGTGTCTAATAGTCCATCCTGTACTAGTATTTATCTTTTTACTGAAGAACATTCAATGGAAGGAATTACCCTTGTAATTTATAGCATAGATTCTTTCAGTCTTCCCACTGAGTGAGATACAAAATTTCCCACTCCCACAAGGGTTACAAGCTAACTTAATCACCCTTAACCTAACGTAGCCTAGGATGCTGGGTCCTTAGCATGCCAGAGGCCTTAGCCTATCTTGGAGCACCCACTTGCATATCCTAGGTCACTGGCTTCAGTTTTTAATCATGGTTCCACTAGACTGTTTTGGCTGTATCACAAGATTTAATGCAAGACTTTTTTTTATGTATTTTATATATTTCAGACATTCATTTCCTTAGCAGAATAATAGTATAAAGTTTCTAACCCTTTTATATCCTTCAAGCTTGGAGGGACTGCAATGGGGGTTACTGGATTTTTGGGTTTGGGAGAATACATGAGAAATGTACAGAGGATTATTGTACAATCTAGTACCATCTCCAGGGTACTTCTGCAGGTTCTGATTCTGAATATATTGGGTTTTTTAAGTGTTTTTAGTGACATTACTACCAGGTAAGTAGGACCTAATGATACAGGTACATATGTTGGTGGGGGTCCAGGGCGGGGCAAAACCCTCCAACCAAGTAAGGACCTGACATGCTAGGTTATGTTATGTTAGATATGGTTGGTTTGGGTTGCAACAAACAATTAATTTTAGTTTTCAGAGCCATAGATTACCTAAAGGGGGGGGGGGGGGGTTAGTTATGGGTAAGGTTCTGGCTTCCAGGGTGATGTTAGGTTTGGTTGGCTTAAGTTGCAACTGAATTTATTTTAGTTACAGTAGTATCTTAAACTAGGTTAAGTGAGG
>NC_061103.1:14923920-14936420 GCF_015104395.2 Macrobrachium nipponense
TCTAATACTGATTACTTCTATGAGTTCGATTGGAGTTTGATTTTTCTTTTATTGTTTCTGCATTTTGTGTTTGGTAATCTATTATCAATTGTAAAAAGTTACGTTTTATTGAATATATAAAATTAGTGACCCCAACAAATTTCGAGTGGCGTTATCTATGACTAATATTTATTGGGGTCATTATCTTTGATATTTACAGTCTTTTGTTTTTACGCTTATCCCCCAACTGGTTTGCACTAAACATGCAGTTGAGGTGGATACAAACCGGTTTAAAACCCTTGGGATAGCGCCTCAGTGACGTGGTTGATATGGTGTTTGCGTCCCACCTCGGTGGTCTCGGGTTCGATTCTCGGCCATTCCATTGAGGAGTGAGAGATGTGTATTTCTGGTGATAGAAGTTCACTCTCGACGTGGTTCGGAAGTCACGTAAAGCCGTTGGTCCCGTTGCTGAATAACCACTGGTTCCATGCAACGTAAAAGCACCATACAAAAAAAAAAAAAATAAAAAAATAAATAAAAATAAAACCCTTGGGGTCACTATCTAGGAAACATTCATAACATGTCATGTTTTATTGATGATAAAAAGCTGTACTTTTTTCATTTATGTTGTTTCTGTCGTCCGTTGTGGATATCTTAGGTTGTGTATTTTTGCTTTCCATTGCTTTGCTTCGTTTCAATTGCTGTGTTTATCTTCCTTAGATCACTTCTCCGTCAGTTTTTGTCTGATCATCGTTGTGATCTTTTTATTGATCCACTCTTTCTTGCTCTTATGAGTGATTGCCATAATTTGTGTATCCATTTCTTAGTTTATCTCCGTTTACCGAGAATTTTCCAGCCTCTTCTGTGCGTTCCTGAGTAATTTGTCTTTTATTCTTTCTTTTAGGGATGTTACATGAAGCCAGATGAACAATATAAGAAAAAACTGCACTATTTTGAACCTCCGTGCTGGGAATGCTCTTTTAGTTGTACTGCAATAATTATCTCTCCAGAGAAACCCATTCCGAGAACAATCCAAATGTATAGTCGATGGACATAAGCAAATGTTAAGTGTTGTAGAAACAACACTTTATTTGTATGCTCAGTTGGAATCCTTAATATGAAGTACATTGCAGTCAGAACCGAAATTCATATTTTACCAAGACGCTAAAAATGACCTTTTACGAAGAGAAAAGGACTTGAAAAGCTTGAAGGGGCGATTTATTTCTCTCTTGGAACGGATTTTTCATTGGTTGAACTGAATTTTTATTGTTATTATTAATTTAAATGTCAGAAGAAAACAATGAATGACATTTCTACAGTACTGACGTTTGTACTGAATAGCTTCTCATTATTTTATAAAACGCCATTCCCCCGATGCAGTAGCAATGTGTGCACATATGGAGTGATAAAAAGGGCGCGTCAGGGATATCAGAATTCGTTTTACAAGTCCATCACTGCCGTGTCATGAACAGATGGTTTTTATCACAGATCCCGTTTGTCGTTTTCATTCGAGTGGCTCTGTGTTGAAGGAGAAGTGTAGAGTGAACTCCAGTATTTCCTATTTACTTTTAATCGTTTTCTCTGATTCTTATCTTATTATGAAACTTAAACACAAACACGCATACATACATGCTTGTTTTTATATATATATATATATATATATATATATATATATATATATATATATATAATATATATATATCCACTGTAGCATGAATGAATGCTTGCTTGAGAACATCCTAAAATCCATATATATTTATATAATATATGGTTATATATTTATGTCATTTAATGCAGACACACACAAATATATACATATTTTATGCATTAAGTTACAAATGTCGACTTTTTGGCAGAGCCGGTAATGTCAGTGAAGTCCTGATTTCTTCCTCTGGTCCGCCTGGTTTCGAATCCACGAGGGGACGGAATTATCAACTAACAAAAGATTACCCCGTCTGTTAATATATATGAAAAATATATTACAGCGAATTGGTTATTAAATTACATTTGTAGCTTAATGGCATGTATATGAATCACGGTGACGTGATAAAAATTCATGCACACGTATATTATATATATATGTATATATATATATATATATATATATATATATATATATATATATATATATATATATATATGTTACGAGATAAGAATCTAGTATATATTTGTTATGCGTGAAACCCGAAGCGTTAAGGCAAACTGATACACACTCAATCTCTCCCTCTCTCTCTCTAAGCGACCGCTGGCATAGCCTTCGCTCTCTCTCTCTCTCTCTCTCTCGACTCGCAACCTCTCTCTCTCTCCATTCTAACAGGTCATCAAATGAGAGTCAGAGATATGGAAAAATATAACATTTATTTAACAACGGAAAGATAATAACTCAAGTCTCACAGACTAACTAACTCAGTTAAACCCCAGTATTTAAATGTCTTAAACAGTAATTATTCACACCAATTATCTCTCTTCCATACGGGACTCTCTGCTCCCCTAGGACTCTCGGTCCCCTTGCCAGAATTGTCTGGCAAAAGAATATACTCGTAAGCACACACAATTCTAAAGACAAAGTCAAACACTAATTGAAATATGACATCTATACAAAAAAGTCAAACAGACAACAAGCCATCCCTTTGGCTAAAGTAAGGTATCACTTACCCATCTCCAGCCTGGAACTTCACACAAATAAGTAAATAAACTTTCGCAGAGCTATTCCAGCATTCTGCCTTTCTCCCACGGACCTCTCTGAAAGTCTTCCCATAGACTTGGCTAAAGATGCCATTATCAACGGAAGAGGCGCACACGTACGTACAAACTCATACACTTCGGTAACGCCTCTATAAACTGGTTGCAGCCAGTTCTCAAAGGCACTTGAAGAAGATCCCATGAACTGACAAACATTGACCCGCTTAACTATGCATTTTCATATCACGCCATCTCGGAATTGATTTATCAGCTTTCTCAGGTCATTGCTTCGGCTCTGTTCTGTGCAAAGTTACAGCACATCACATTGGCTTATTAAACATATTATTAATTATAACCCCTTTCATCTTACTATATATATATATATATATATGTATATATATATATATATATATATATATATATATATATTTCAAATACCGCTCAAAAATTCAAATACAAGCTTTCTGTGTGTACGGCTTGTGAATAATTTTTTTTTTAGCAGGGCTTTTAGTAATAAATGAAACATGAAAAAATAGAACATGGACTCTTTGTAGGCGAAACCGTGTTTATTCGAGTCCCTGGTAAAGTCAGGAATCATCCCCTTTCTGCAGGAATTTGCTGACAGAGAGAGAGAGAGAGAGAGAGACGAGAGAGAGAGAGAGAGGGAGAGGTGTGCGTAGGCTCCAAAAGCTTTGTAGGTTTATACCTTTCTAATGAAGAGAGAACTATAGGGCGTTCGGATGCAAACTAAATTTTTGCCCTGTTTTGTCTCGTACCTCATCTCCTTACACATTTTATGAAAAGAGTACAGCAGTTGTTTTCCTTTTAGAATGGCATTCAATTGAAATGATAATGTTGAGGGATATATATATATATATATATATATATATATATATATATATATATATATATATATTATAATATATATTCGGTCTCTTGTCTGTCTCTGCCTCAGGTGTTACTTTGTCTGGCCACATCTGTAGTGTTTCTCTTGACCTTTCTGTCATGTGACTTCCTGATGTATTGCTTAAAATATTTCCATGATGTCATTTCATCCCATCATCGTCGTCTCCGATATCTAATACTGATTACTTCTGAGTTCGATAGGAGTTTGATTTTTTTATTATTGTTTCTGCATTTTGAGTTTGGTAATCTTTTATCAATTGTAAAAAGTTACGTTTTATTGAATATATAAAATTAGTGACCCCCAACAAATTTCGAGTGGCGTTATCTATGACTAATATTTATTGGGGTCATTATCTTTGATATTTACAGTCTTTTGTTTTTACGCTTATCCCCCAACTGGTTTGCACTAAACATGCAGTTGAGGTGGATACAAACCGGTTTAAAACCCTTGGGCTAGCACCTCAGTGACGTGGTTGGTATGGTGTTTGCGTCCCACCTCAATGGTCGCGGGCTCGATTCTCGGCCATTCCATTGAGGAGTGAGAGATGTGTATTTCTGGTGATAGAAGTTCACTCTCGACGTGGTTCGGAAGTCACGTAAAGCCGTTGGTCCCGTTGCTGAATAACCACTGGTTCCATGCAACGTAAAAACACCATACAAAAATATTAGATATATATATATATATATATATATATATATATATATATTATTATATTATATATATAATATATATATATAATATATATATATATATATATATATAGATATATCCTTTGGGGTCACTAACTAGGAAAGATTCATAAAATGTCCTGTTTTATTGATAATAAAAAGCTGTACTTTTTTCATTTGTTATGTTGTTTCTGTCGTCCGTTGTGGATATCTTAGGTTGTGTATTTTTGCTTTCCATGGCTTTGCTTCGTTTCAATTGCTGTGTTTATCTTCCTTAGATCATTTCTCCGTCAGTTTTTGTCTGATCATCGTTGTGATCTTTTTATAGATCCACTCTTTCTTGCTCTTATGGTGATTGCCATAATTTGTGTATCCATTTCTTAGTTTATCTCCGTTTACCGAGAATTTTCCAGCCTCTTCTATGCGTTCCTGGGTAATTTGTCTTTTATTCTTTCTTTCAGGCATGTTACATGAACCCGGATGAACAGTATAGGGAAAAACTGCACTATTTTGAACCTCCGTGCCGGGAATGCTCTTTTAGTTGTACTGCAATAATTATCTCTCCAGAAACCCATTCCGATAACAATCCAAATGTTTAGTCGATGGACATAAGCAAATGTTAAGTGTTGTAGAAACAACACTTTATTTGTATGCTCAGTTGGAATCCTTAATATGAAGTACATTGCAGTCAGAACCGAAATTCATATTTTACCAAGACGCTAAAAATGACCTTTTACGAAGAGAAAAGGACTTATTAATTTAAATGTCAGAAGAAAACAATGAATGACATTTCTACAGTACTGACGTTTGTACTGAATAGCTTCTCATTATTTCATAAAACGCCATTCCCCCGATGCAGTAGCAATGTGTGCACATATGGAGTGATAAAAAGGGCGCGTCAGGGATATCAGAATTCGTTTTACAAGTCCATCACTGCCGTGTCATGAACAGATGGTTTTTATCAGATCCCGTTTGTCGTTTTCATTCGAGTGGCTCTGTGTCGAAGGAGAAGTGTAGAGTGAACGCTAGTATTTCCTATTTACTTTTAGTCGTTTTCTCTGATTCTTATCTTATTTATAAAACTTAAACGCAAACACGCATACATACACGCTTGTTATATATATATATATATATATATATATATATATATATCTATATAATATATAAATATATTGGAGTAGGGAGACGCGTTCTGTCTTTCATCCATTTATTAGCGCCGACGTTTCGATCAACTTGATACATTTTCCACCAGGCTGAAACGATTACACATCAATTGCGTATAAGTAAAAAGATACACAATGTTTACCAACACCAAAATTAAAACCTTTTAATAAATTAAGAATAAAAACAGAGTAAAAACAGAAACACAGAATAAAAAACAGTGAAAGGGCTAGGAGCGAATACAGAGACAAATTAATCAAAAAATAATAACATAATAGAAAAAAAAAATATATATAATAATATAATAATAATAATAATAATGATAATAATAATAATAATAATAGAACGAACAAGACACCTACCCACAGCGGTAGCGTAAGGAGAACTGACACGAAAAATTGTTATGGAAGGGAGTGTAAACAAAACAACAGGTAATTAGGCAATAAACAATTGGGTGGAAGACGATTGGTGGTTAAGAGAGGGTACAGTTAACTTAATCATTATTGATTCAAGGGTGGTTAGTTCGTGTATATGTCGGGTTCTTCCTATTTTTTAATTAATTTGTTTCTCTGTATTCGCTCCTAGCCCTTTCACTGTTATTCTGTTTCTGTTTTTACTCTGTTTTTATTCTTAATTTATTAAAAGGTTTTTAATTTTGGTGTTGGTAAACATTGTGTGTATCTTTTTACTTATACGCAATTGATGTGTAATCGTTTCAGCCTGGAAAATGTATCAAGTTGATACGAAACGTCGGCGCTAATAAATGGATGAAAGACAGAACGCGTCTCCCTACTCCAATATGTCTATCCCTGAGTGATTGGTCCTGTCTCTATACTTCTATGCTGGATTGACCTGCTGGACTACGATTCGCTGGCACCATGACTTTCGCAAGCTTCCTCTTTGCCGCCCTTTTTCTCATCCGTCTTCGTTCCCGAGGAGTGGAGGATTTCCACTCGCTAATACGAACGAGATACGATCCACAGCTTTTAGCCAACTGCCGTTCCTTGGAGAAACACACCAAGAAATACAACAAAATCAACCTCGACCTCAACTTTTTGAGATATTGCCAATTCAATAATATAGTGCCTAAGTTTATAAAGTTCAAAGTTTACAAAGCCTCCCTGTATAGCTCTGAGTTTTACACTGATGCTACTAGGAACCTCCTTGAGCTGGAAATACGTTCAAAGACCAAGGAACTTCATCGCGCACATGACCAAATGACGAGATTCAGGACTGGTGTACTAAATTCGCTGACATTATTGGACTCTATCATTTTTAACCATTTATTTAATAAGGCTATTTCCTCCTTTGTTCGGACCGTTGAAGATAGACATTACACAAAACTTCGAAATTTAGGCATTACCGTTCCATTATTTAATAATAAAATCAATTCTGTGTTCAATTTTTCCAAACGAATACTTTCGAAGAGAGAGGAATTCCTACTGTCCTTAGGGTTAGACTTTTGCCTCCCCAACTATCGCCCAAACTATCAGCAATTCTTTTTACCTCTCGAGATACTTTTTCAGAGAATAATTAAACTTCCCTTTTGCAAAAATATAGAGTTTTTAAGATCACAATTCTCAGCCCTCGCCCACAGCTCTTTTAATAATCTTAAAACTAGATGGGCTCCTTTTTTTACCAAGAATGATTATGACATTTTGAAGAACCTGGCTAAAGATAAAAATGTAATAATTACTCGTCCAGACAAAGGTAAAGGTACAGTTATCCTTGACAGACATGACTACATACAAAAAATGAATGACATTGTAAACGACTCTTCAAAATTTACCAAAGTTGGTGACCCAGACCTTTACAATATGACTAAACCCGAAGATAAAATCAACAGATTTCTTAGAACCCTAAAACAAACCAAAGCAATAGATGAAAATACGTGTCAGGACCTTTTTGTAACAGGATCTACATATGGACTTATGTACGGACTGCCAAAGATACACAAAGAAGGAATTCCTTTGAGACCCATCCTTTCCTCCATTAACACTGCTAGCTATAAACTCGCCAAATTTCTTGTCCCTTTACTCCAACCACTGACTCACAACAAATATACATTAATAAACTCGGCCTCCTTTAAAGATGACATTATCACGCAGGACTCAGATCTGTACATGGCGAGCTTTGACGTGGAATCTCTGTTTACAAATGTTCCCGTTGTCGAGACTATCAACATCATTTTAGACAGGCTATTTCCCACTGACGATTGCTTGTTCAACAATTTTAATAGAACTCAATTCAAGTTGCTTTTAGAATTAGCCGTGCTGGACACGCCCTTTGTTTTTAATAATACGGTTTTTAAGCAGACTGAGGGGATGGCCATGGGAAGCCCTCTGGGTCCTACTTTTGCTAACATATTTATGTGCTCCCTGGAGGAGCGAGCTCTAGATGTATGCCCACCTAATTTCCGCCCACTCTTTTATAGACGCTACATAGATGACACTTTCGCCTTGTTCAGATGTAATTACCATGCTGATACCTTTCTTGAGTATTTAAACAACCAGCACCATAACATTAGATTTACGGTTGAAATAGAAACTCAGAATTCACTTCCGTTCCATGATGTGAGGATATCCAAGGACGAGTCTGGCTTTCATACTGGTATTTATAGAAAGAGCACCTTTACTGGCCTGGGGACCAATTTTTATAGATCATGTTTTTTTAACTTTAAAATGAATTCCGTGTCAACTCTCCTCCATAGAGCAATTAATCTGACATCAAGCTGGTCTACCTTTCATACTGAAGTGACTTTCCTTGCTGATTACTTTAAGGATAATTATTTCCCTCCAGCAATTTTTCATAGATCCCTTAAAAAGCTACTTGATCTGAAATTCAGTCCACCCCCAATAGTCCATAGTGTCCCCAAGCTCCGTATGTTTGCTAGATTTCCCTTTCTCCATAATAATAAATTTAGGAAAAAATGCATCAACTTATTCAATGAGCAATTGCCTGCCCTTAATTTGAAACTAATTCCCATAAACCCCCGAACTATCGGCTCACTCTTCCAAGTTAAGGATAAGATCAGTCCCCTGTTTGCCTCCGGTGTCGTTTATAAGTATAATTGTCCCAGATGTGATCTCGGTACTTACATCGGTTGCACCAGGAGGCTGCCAAAAGTCCGAATTTCCTCTCATCAAGGAATTAGCTATAGAACGGGTTGTCGCCTGTCAAATCCAGAACAATCTAACATAAGAAATCACAGTAAAAGTTGCAAAACACACATAGATGCCAGTCATTTTAATATTGTAGGAAGAACCCGACATATAGACGAACTAACCACCCTTGAATCAATAATGATTAAGTTAACTGTACCCTCTCTTAACCACCAATCGTCTTCCACCAATTGTTTATTGCCTAATTACCTGTTGTTTTTGTTTTTACACTCCTTCCATAACAATTTTTCGTGTCAGTTCTCCTTACGCTACCGCTGTGGGTAGGTGTCTTGTTCGTTCTATTACTTATTATTATTATTATTATTATTATTATTATTATTATTATTATTATTATTATTATTATTATTATTATATATTTCTATTATTATTATTATTTTTTAATTAATTTGTTTCTCTGTATTCGCTCCTAGCCCTTTCACTGTTATTCTGTGTTTCTGTTTTTACTCTGTTTTTATTCTTAATTTATTAAAAGGTTTTTAATTTTGGTGTTGGTAAACATTGTGTGTATCTTTTTACTTATACGCAATTGATGTGTAATCGTTTCAGCCTGGAAATGTATCAAGTTGATACGAACGTCGGCGCTAATAAATGGATGAAAGACAGAACGCGTCTCCCTACTCCAATATGTCTATCCCTGAGTGATTGCTCCTGTCTCTATACTTTAATTATAGGATATATATATATATATATATATATATATATATACATATATATACATATATATATATATATACATATATATATACTACATATATATATACATATATATATATATATATATATATCATACATATAATATATCATATATATATATAAATATATAATATATCTATATATATATATATATATATATATATATATAGATATATACATATATATATATACATATAATATATATATATATATATATATATATATATATGTATATATATATGTATATATATATGTATAATATATATATATATATATCTATATATATATATGATATATATGTGTACTATAATTATAGGTATTTATATATTTTATATAATTTATAGGTATATATATATATATATATTTGTATATATATATATATCTAATTGTTATATTAATATATATATATTATATATAGTTATATATAAATTATAGTATAGATTTTATCTATATATATATCCACTGTAGCATGAATGAATGCTTGCTTGAGAACATCCTAAAATCCATATATATATATATATATAATATATATATATATATATATATATATATATATATATATATATATATAAAAGTCATATCACATTTCCGTGATTCATATACATATATCGAGCTACAATGTCCTTTAATATCTAATTCGCTCTACCTCGGAATTAATATATTTTCATATAATGCTTAACCGAAGGGGAATTTTTTCTCGATAATAGACTTGCCTGGACCAGGGCGCGAACCTATGGATCCTTTCAAACCCAGGAACGTCAGTGAAGCTTTACCTCTCGCGGTGGTGTAGTAGGTAAAGCTTCACTGACGTTCCTGGGTTTGAAAGGATCCATAGGTTCGTGCCCTTGTCCAGGCAAGTCTATTATCGAGAAAAAATTCCCCTTCGGTTAAGCATATATGAAAATATATTAATTCTGAGGTTGATCGAATTAGATATTAAAGGACATTGTAGCTCGTTATATATAATATATATATATATATATATATATATATATAACTATATATATATAATATATATATATATATATATATATATATAAATATAAAGACACACAAATTTATACATATTTATATGCATTAAGTTACAAATGTCGACTTTTTGGCAGAGTCGGTAATGTCAGTGAAATCCTGATTTCTCCTTTGTCCGCTGGTTCGAATCCACGAGAGGACGGAATTATTATCAACTACAAAGTTCCCCTTCTGTTAATATATATGAAAATATATTACAGCGAATTGGATATTAAGTGACATTTGTAGCTAAATGCATGTATATGAATCACGGTGACGTGATAAAAATTCATGCACACATATATATTTCAAATACCGCTCAAAATTTCAAATACAAGCTTCTGTGGGTGTACGGGCTTAAATAAATTATTTTTTTAGCAGGGCTTTTAGTAATAAATGAAACATAAAAAATAGAACATGGAATCTTTGTAGGCGAACAGTGTTTATTCGAGTCCCTGGTAAAGTCAGGAATCATCCCCTTTCTGCAGGAAATTGCTGACAGAGAGAGAGAGAGAGAGGTATGCGTAGGCTCCAAAAGCTTTGTAGGTTTATACCTTTCTAATGAAGAGAGAACTATAGGGCGGTCGAATGCAAACTAAAATATTTGCCTGTGCTCGTACCTCATCTCCTTACAACATTTTATGAAAGGAGTACAGCAGTTGTTTTCCATTTAGAATGACATTCAATTGCAAATGATAATGTTGAGGGATAATGCTTAGACAAACTTCTCTCTCTCACTCTCTCTCTCTCTCTCTCTCTCTCTCTCTCTCTCTCTCTCTCTCTCTCTCATACACACACAGAAAAGAAAGAAATGTTAGCTTACTAATTTGAATGTAGTTTAAATAGCATTTTCATGTATGTAGCGTGAGTACTTTTTTATTTTTTAATATTATTAATTAGTAAAATAATAATGCTGGAAAAATGTTTTAATTTATTCCAACATTGTTATGAGATATAAAATCTCATCTTATATTGCTGCTACTACTGCTATGAGCAGTTTTAAAAATATTTATGAATGTTACATTTCTCATATTTTATTTCGAACAACTATATAATAGTATTTTGCATAGTTCTTCCTTAAGACAACAATTATTAAAAATAAATCTGTTTGAACGAATTGCTAAAGACGTTACCAGTATGTTCTATTCGACGCTGGTTTTCTTGCAACGTAGTTATGCAACATTGAGTTTGGTCGTTCTTGGAAGAGTATCCGAAATTAGATGACGAAATTATTGTCACCTAAAAAATTCCCCTTCGGTTAACATATATGAAAATGTACATTAATTCCGAGGTAGAGCGAATTGGATATTAAAGGACCTCTGTAGCTAAATGCATGTATATGATTCACGGTGATGTTATAATAATTCATATATATGTTGTGTGTCAGAAGTGTAACGAGAAAATATTCAGAATTTCTGTTAAACAAAGTGATGTTTGATGACCGAGTTGTCATACTCAGAAAAATAGTCCATTATTGCATGAAATCAAAAGTATATTAGTTTATATACTTTACTTAGGTCTTTTGAGCTTTGTCCATGATGTGTTCTTCAAAGAACCTTAATTAACAAGCATTATGAATGGCTTTCTGGTTTTTGGTTCACCTATTTGATGAAAGACTTAAAAAGCGATTGTTGATATCTTTCCCCTTCAGGACCCTGATAGGTTTTTTGTTATCCGTTCGATGATGGGATATTCAGGTAACTTCCTTTTAGATGCTCTTCGGCAAAGGAGTGAGTCAATATTGCCTGTTAGAAGTGCTTGCCCAGACTGACAACACAATACTGGATAAAAGTTTATAAAAACAACTTTGATATGTAAAATAGCAATAGAAGGTGGGAGTGAATGATCATACAACGTTAAACGGTATTATTCAACTAAACTAAATTCAGGAAATTACTGTCTAATGCATCTCAACGCCGTGTCAGTTATGGTAGAATCGCTCATTGTTGAGATATACATCTGTCACAAGAAAAGTAAGCAAATGCTCATATATTAGACCATTAAATCGCTTTAAGGTGGTTTTCTCCCGTGAAGAGAATCCAGAAAGAATTTAGAAGTGGCGGGGGGAGGGAGACGTGTACCTAAAAAGTCATGGATATATATATGTGTGTATATATATATACATATATATATATATATATATATATGTATATGTATATATATTATGAGTATCCACTTTGGATCCTCTTTTCTTTTCTTTTCTTTTCTTTTCTGTTCTTC
>NC_061103.1:14941420-14958617 GCF_015104395.2 Macrobrachium nipponense
GGTCAAAGCACATTGCATTTAAGATGGTTTTAAGTACTGCTGATGGGCCTATTTATTAGTTATACAAAGTTGCTACATTTAGAAATGTTACTATATATATATATATATTTATATATATATATATATATATATATATATATATATATATATATATATATATATATATATATATATAGTATATATATATATATAGTTGAAAAAATATAACAATGAAATAGCATTGTGGAAATATGAAACTTACAGTACAAAACATTGCAGAACAGGTATCACGCTACTGGGGTTTACGAAGGTCAATTTGTAACTATGAATTCTAATGTACAGAAATATTGCAGAAGAAATAACTGTTATATCACTAAAGCTTGCCATGGTATATGTGTCTAAAGGAAATCTAGTGGATAGTAATAAATTAAAACAAAAACCTTTCACATCACATTGGCTAACAGCTCTTTGTATGTATGCAGTCCATGAGGCATTAACATAGAGGAAATTAATAACTTTAATATCACTGGGGCCAATCAGAAACTAATATTATAGCAATCCCGTTGACTGATATAGACACCACAATATATTTGTCCCGCAGACTTTATATATTTCTTGTATGTAATGTGCATACAAACCTTCGTAAGCTCTATTTGTATGTTAGCTATTTTGCCGCTAGATTTTAGTCTAGTAGGTTTCACAAAGACAAATAGGCAGTTGTGAGCCTCAGTTTTGGTAAAAAAAAAAAAAACAAAAAAAAAGTTATTATCTTGCTGTATTTTATTTCTACAGACTTCTTGCATTCACGTTGCCACGGATCATAAATGTGTACTATATGTATATACGTGTACTATATATATAAACAAACCTGCTTACGCTCCAGTGATATGAAAACTACTTATTTTGCCATATACTAATCAGTTGACCTCATCAATACACGCAGACCTTATTATGATCCATTTATTTCTAATGTAATTTCGTATAGATGATTTTATTGATACGCCTAGACACAACTAAGCCTAAGAGATAAAATCTGTACTCTATCGTTATCCAGTGGGCGTCATATATATCGTTATCCAGTGGGCGTCATATATAAGCACATTACTTTGCCTGCCCGTTTGGTATGAAAACTATTTTACTGAGCATTTATGTTCAGTAGACTGCATATATTTATGCAGACAGTCATATATATTCCCGTTCGACTTCATGTATGTATTATATTTGATATATTTATATATATATATATATATTATATATATATATATGTATATATATATATATATATAATGAATGGCATTGTCGCTTCTAGAAAGACGGATCTTTAATAAAAATAGTATGGCCAGCAGAAACTTCAGCATTTTTCGTTAAAACTTTATTTTCATCCAACGCCTACGTTTCGGGATACAAATCCCATCTTCAGGGCTAAAAACGGGGAAAAGATTAAAATTCTATACATTAAATCAGACTAAAAATGGGGCACAGTAATAAATTTATGCTTTTTAAAAGAATTATATTGATTAATTAAAAATATATCAGTGAAATTCGAATTTTATATAAAAGTAAGACGGTAACTAATTGAATAAGAGATCAACAGTAAAAAGCTGTCTCATATTCAAATGAAGAGAGAAAGAGAGAGAGAGAGAGTAAAGATATAGGGAAGGGCCTAGGCGTTCATGGCCTCCCCTTGTCAGTCGGTATTAGTTGAAAGTATGTTTATTATTTGATTTTCCTTATTTTATGAAGCTTTAGGAGGCGGGTTGCTTGAAAAGTATTTAGCAATATATATATATATATATATATATATATATATATATATATATATATATATATATATATAAATATATATATATATATATGTGTGTGTGTGTGTGTGTGTATATACTTTGGAAATGACAACTGACTAAGGGGGCCTACCTCATGTGAACAGAAAATAAAAGTATGTACCTTTAGTAAAATCTCTTACAAAATACTCAAAAAAGGATTGAAGGTAAATGTATAATGTCCACTATAAATATAGTTCACTAAGGTAATCAAAAGAATTACAAAGGTAATCAGAAGAATAACAAAATTATAGGGGCTCTCTCTGGCTCCATGGCACTCCATTACTACTGTCTGTTATGTATAATATCAAGAACAAATGTGCCACTGGGTTGCAAGCAAAAACACTAAATCTAGTGAGTAAATTGGTGCATAAAACAAGAGAACTCTTAAAGATAAGGTTGAGCACTGTAAACAAGGATTGTTCCCACTGAGATCTCGGGAATCTTGTCCCGGAAAATGACACTGGCAGTAAATGCTATGAGTGGCACTGCTGAACTTACAGAAGACGGCACACAACTTGGAAGTCTACACGAATCTGCAAGGTAGGTAATGTTGTAACACAGGATAGCAACGGGGAAGTTTACGTAACTAATCAAGGCTTACATGGAAAAATGCAAGATATGACAAATATCGAAATATTGAATGAATGCTAAATTACTGGATTACCGTAAGCATTGCCAACAAAGATCTTAAGAACACTTTCACAGTGTACTAAAAGATGTCACAAGTGCACAGTCAGAAATAACTGGCGCCTCTTAAGGAGACAGGATAATAGCCTCATGGGAACAGGAGACAGATAGAACAAGGAATGAGTGCAAGGAATAGAAGGTGAAGGCTGACAACCGACTTTCAAGTTCAATTACCTTAGTCCGTAGATGCGACTGCATAGAGTTGAGCCAGAACGTCGTTTGCAGTTCTTCATCAAGGAATAAAATGGGAGGGCGCTCCAGATTCCACCTCGGGCAGTGCTCAGGTACTTCAAGGTGGGTGTCAGGGTAGGATGTCAAGCAGAGTCCTAGTTCTAGACGGTATAGTAGAAGTGTAAACTAGCCGGTAAGAACTTTGCCAGGACAGCAGTATGGCATAGTTCTGGGTACGTAGGCTAGGGCGAATTGCCCTGTTGAAAGGCTAGGGCGAAATGCGATTTGAGAGTTGTTGCTGTTGTTGTTGGGGAATAAGCCAGCCTTGTGGGCACACCGGCCCATATATATTCCCAGTTCAGGTTTCGTGGGAAGTCATGTCTTTTGACATCTGTCAAAATAGGTGCGTCCTCTCTCGTTCCTTTGGACTCACTGCTAATTACGGTAGGTACCTGAAAAGGTCATTGGGAAGAGGTACTAATTAGGGTCGAGAGGATTTGGGCTTGTGGGCAGAGATAAAAACATGGAAGTGGGTGCGAGGTCAGGTCATGGAGACCACACTTGTGATGGTGTGAAACTTAACGAGTTTAAGGGGCTTAATCCCTCTTAATGATTTTGGTAAAATTTGACTGGGATTTGAATAATGGTTTAAGGGGGCGGGGGGGGGGGGGGGGGGGGGGGGGGGGGGGGGGGGGGGGGGTGGGGGGGGGGGGGGGGGTGGGTGGGGGGGGGGGGGGGGGGGGGGGGGGGGGGGGGGGGGGGGGGGGTGGGGGGGGGGGGGGGGGGGGGGGGGGGGGGGCGCCACGGTACCAGAAGGTCTTCGGTCTCTTTCGAAGAAGCAAGTCGTTATTGGCTTAAGGCCTATATCTTAATTGGATTCAGGAGCTGTGATGGCCGTGACGGATGTTTGCCAGGCAATAAATAAAAAATGATAGTAAGGCAAAAGGGGACAGGCGATGAGCAAAAACCATCTCGAAAGTCTAAACAACACTTACTTGCTTTTACTCTACATTTACATTCTAACTATGGCAACTTTCCAAAAAAAAAAAAAAAAATCAATTCCTCCATTTTTTGTGTTTTATTTTCATGTTTTAAAGAGGAAAAAGTTAAAACAACAAATTTTCAAAAGGACGATTGTCTATAGATATATATATATATATATATATAATATATATATATTATATATATATATATACATATATATATAATATAGTGTGTGTTGTGTGTGTATGTATGTATATATATATATATATATATATATATATATATATATATATATATATATATATATTATATATATATTATATATATATATATATATATCTCATTTATAATGCCAACAAAGCTATTCGTAAGCCACAGTGGGGTGAATCATTATTACGCAATATTTTTGTCTGTTAGACTTCATATATGAGCATAGATATTCGTAAGCCAAATGGGTGTAAATTGTATCGATAATTATATGATTTTGTCAAGTAAACTTCATATATCTACACAATCACTCATTAGCACAAGTGATATGAAACTTATTTATTTCGCGGTATCTTTGTCCAGTATACTTCTCTTCGTAAGCTCTAGTGATGTAAAGATTACTAATATCACATCATTTTCACACAGAAAACTTCATAATTATACGCACAGACCTTCGTAAGCCCCATTGATTTAAACGGTATTCGCTCAGTAATATTTTTCCAGTAGATTTTATATAAGCACACACAAGCCCTTATACCCTTTGGATACAAAAGTTAATTGTTTTTTCCTTTTCAGTTACAGCAGAATTCTCAATCCCAGTGATGTCAGTTACTCAGTCTGCAATATTTTTGTTCAGACTTTACATATTCACACAGTAGAAGTTATTCAGCCACCTGCAAAAATGTCATTTCAATGTCCTGTCATTTTTTTTAATCTATTGCCTGTCAAACACCCGTCATGGCCATCACAGCTCCCGAATCCAATTAATACTGGCCTTAAGCCGATAACGACTTTCCTCTTCGAGAAAGATGGAAGACCTTCTGGAACCGTGCCCCCCACCCCCACCCCCAAACCCCCTTAAAAACATTATTCAAATCCCCAGTCAAATTTTACGAAAGCCATTAGGAGGGATTAAGCCCCTAAAACTCGTTAAGTTTCACACCATCACAAATGTGGCCTCCATGACCTGACCTCGCACCCACATCCTTGTTTTTATGGTGTCCGGCACATGCATCTCTGCTCATCTCTGCGGCCAGTTATATCTATCCTCATATACACCTTAAGCCCTAGCGGCATGACTGCTATATATTGTTCTATATCTTTGCTCAGTAACCTTCAATTATACATAAAGTCAAAGTAAGCCGCATCGGTATGAACGATATTTATTTCACTGTAATTTTGTCCTTTTGACTTTATTCATATACTCATGGAGTTTTTATTAGTACCCATTGATATAAAAGCGATTTATTCCTTGATATTTTTATACAGTAGAATTTATGTATAGACAGGTATAGTTGTTCCCCTTTATCTTTGTTTAGTAGACTTGATATTTATATATAGACCTTCGTCAGTCCCAGTGGTATGAAAGCTTAATATCCCCTTGCATTTTTGTCGTGTGGGCTTCATGTTAACAAAGAGATGGTTGGGGCCACTAATTCTTCCACGGTATTTTTGTCTTGTAGATTTTATATACACATACAGGCAGCGTAATTCACAGTATTGTGAAACTTTATTCCTCTACATTTTTGTGCAGTAAACTTCGTTCATACACGCGCACACACCTTTTTAAGCCCTGGTGGCATGATTGTTATTTACTCTGCTATATTCTTGTTCATTAGAATTAATATATACAAACAGGCCTGCGTAAGCCACTGGTACATCAAAGTTTTTCGTTGCCATCAAAAGGGCGGTTATGTTTTGCATTTGTTCATTGTCCGTTTGTCTGTTAATTATCAAATTGTTCATTAACAGCTAGGCAGAAATCTATTTGTTAATTTTGTGAAAGATTTGTCAGAGTTTCATGAGCGGCAAGATCTGAGTAACTTTTGGAGTAGATAGGAATATTATTTTGACATTTCAACAGAGCCAAAAGTCATCTGGAATATAAATGTGACAATAATTTTTTAACTATATTCGATAGAAACTTCATATCCGGCATGCTGATGTAGAGTGAGCCCAAGATTATATTGGAGGTCAAACGTGCAATAGTAAACGTTAACACCACCTTTTGAACTTGATGGGTAACGACTCCATATTCGATATCCAGATGTCGCTAATGCAGCTGATGCGCACAGTGAGGGCAAGCCATAACATTTATATCTGTAAGAAATATGAGACTTTGTGCTGGTTTACGTCATAAAAACAGATAAGATCAAGTCAATGCCAAGATCATACTTGAAAGGGCAGATTTCAAATAGGAATTTAACCTTTGCCATATCTTTTTCAATAGATTAAATAGAGGCTTCATCTTTGTCACACGTGATCCACTGATGTACTACTCTAGATTGGAAAGTGCAGAATGTGTCAATGTCATACACAGAGTTCAATATCATGATAAAGATTTAACTTTGGTCATAACTATTGATCTATACGAGATAAAGACTGTTAGTTATGCACAACTTTTAAGTCAAACCGATGAGGAGAGTGAGGTTCATGGCAAGGTCAGATTCACGTTTAGATGTCAAGGGTCAAATAGGAACGTAACATTGGTCGTACCTTTTGGACATAACTACTAGTTGGAGACGTCATATTTTGCATATACGATTGACTAATGAGGTTAGAATGAAGGCTAGCTATACATAGAATTCAAAGATCAAATAGGAATTAAAACTTGAATATAACACAAGAACTATACAAGACGCACTATAAATGATAAACATACCCCACTAATGAAACTGTTGTGAAAGTTATAGCCAAGCTTAACTTCTCTGTTTCACTTTAGAGGCCAAAGCTCAATTCTAAATTTAACCGTGGCCATAATAGGTTAACTACGGCAAGGGTTACTCCATATTTATCATGCAACTTCCACCAATGAAGTAGTGCAAACTTGAGGAGGACCTTCCCCATCATTGCTTGAGCAAAGTTCATTTTTGGTGATTTTGGAATCTTCATACATCAGGCAGTTTCAACCATCGTAGAATAATTAACCAACTTTGTTATCTTAACCCCCTCTGCATCTCGGCCCAGACAAAAACAGGAATAGTAATGAGTAGGATTCCTCCAAACGAAGTAAGGAACGTTCTTCATCTCATTGCAAATAGTAATTTCATAATGGTAGCAACTTCTGAATTGTGCAGGGCAGACATCATATTTGGCAAGCATAATCAGTAAATGAAACCGATGTGAGTCAGGTCAAGGTCATAATTAGAAGTCAAGAGGTCAAGTAAAAACTAGGTTATGTTTTTTTGTTTTTGTTTTTTTTTTCTTTGTCAGCTTCTCTGGTTTATTGTTTATGTGCAATGCTACGCAAAAGTTGTTTTGATATTGACGAGATATCCGGGGAAATGTAGAGATGTGTCTTTCGGGGAGAAGGACCTTTGGAAGGGATTGTTTAGCCTTGGCGGAAGTTTCCAGCTTCTTGTTCCTCAACAATTTTCACAGAGGCTGTCGTGAGCCCGATAGATTTAAAAGTGATTGACTCAGTTCCATTTTGACCTCTCATTGAGTATATTATGGATGACCAAGTGATGTAGAATAATATTCCTTATGTATCCTGAATCATAATGCTATATGGGTCCTAAAGTTGAGTGATTAATTTAGTAATTACCCATTACTGTCCGTTTACAGTTCAACATGTCATTAAAAGCAATTTCATTTGTGGACGGTTGAAAAAATAATTGCACACTACTCTCATTTGCTCTATGCAGAAAGGGACCACTGCTGTAACTATGCTATTGCTGCTACTAATATGAAGCGCTGCCAAAAGTTCGTTATTGATAATTAATACCGTAGGTAAATAATCTACCAAACAGGAAGGTTTAAGCAATTAGCAGGTCATGTTTCTCCCTGTGCCCTCTGATTTTACTACTTATCATTATTCTTAGATTCCATTTCACATGACCTTTTGTATGTGTTATCATTGAACGGTGAAAGGTCATAACGTTCGTTTTTTATTATTAGCCGCAAGTAAGGTTATTGGATTTAGACTTATTTATTGTTAATATGTCCGATGTTTATTTTATGTCTGTTTTATTTTCTGATTTCCTATGATTTTTGGAAAGTGTGCTATATCATTTTATTTTGAATACTTCCCACATTGTAAGTTTTGGAACATTATTTGTTTGGTAATCGTAAAAGTTCATTTACATAACATAGATTTTTCCCAAACTAAGAATATTAATACTCATTAATATCTTCTACTTTTTCGTCCCAGGTAGTGGAAAATCTTCGTTTTATCAGTGACAGTAGTTCCTCGTTGGACGAGTGGTTTGGTACGTGCTCGCCTACTAATTCCGTAGTCCTGAGTTCGATTCCCTGCTCTACCAACGTGGAATCAGATGAATTTATTTCTGGTGATTAGAAATTAATTTCTCGATAAAATGTGGTTCGGATCCCAGAATAAGCTGTAGGTCTCATTGCTGTTATCCGAAATGGTTCCTAGCCACGTAAAAAATATCTAATCCTGCGGGCCATGTTAATCAGGTCAGTTGTCTGGTTATACTAAGGTATACTTAACTTTTATCAATGACTGCTTGGTCAAACTATCTGGTCCCTTTCAACTCAGACTGAGTTTGTGCGCTTCTTGGAGTTTTCGTCGTACTTTCTATTTTAGCTCCTCTGAAGTTATGAGGGTGCAAAGGATTCTTCCTTCATTTCACTCTTCATCATGTGAAGGATGACCATCCTCATTATTCCGGATCTAGATAAGTTTGCACCTTCGGGTAAGAGGCAGAAGGCAATGGCATACTGGCATTGATTGTCGTGTGCTGATCATTATCATCATCATTAGCAAATCTGAGATCATCTTTGCACTATAAGATCACTGTCTGTCATATTACTATGTCAAGACCGACATCGTTAAGAGATAGCTGATACATTAAGTTTGAGTAAGGAAAAAGAATCTGTGAAGGCTGGGATATCGTCACTTTTGTTAAGGCCAGGTTTCTCATCGTATTTTATTAGGTCTCCTAATTAAATCTATTAGTCTGTTTTCATATAGTTGCGAAGTCATGGTGGGGATGATAAAAATACATTTTCGTTCATTAATGTTGAACTTACAGTTCCATTTGATAAGACAGAACTTACTGTGTTATTGTATAAAGCGTGTAAGTCCTCATAACAATGTGCCTACTCAAAGCAGTAGATGGATTTCTTTTATAAAAAAACCCATTTAAGTGTGGTTATATCGAGTTCAATTTCGAAGGGTCGATTATGCTATCAGGAATAAGCGACAAGTTTAGAAAAATTATCCTTACATTTTAACTTGTACCAAATATATAGCTACACTATTGGTTTAGTCAGTCAAAAGAAATCTATCCACAGCTTTGAATACGCAAAATGTCTTGAAGATTCTCATTTTATAGTATAAAGCAGAAAGTTCTGCCTTACCAAATGGAATAGTAAATGAAATAATGAATTCAACATTAATGATGACATAGGAAAAACCAAAGTATTCAACAATTTCCATTATTCTATAGGAAAGTTAGAATATTAAGAAAAATGAGGTAATCAACATAGACAACCTTTAAGGTTACTTTATATTAAGAACAAGTAGTTATCCATATGTTTCCAGTCAATTTTTTTTTTCGAAAGACTCCAGCCACCTCCCACATTATAGTTTCTATTTTTTGTGGGTAAAACTCATCAAAACAAAAAAATTTTCTCTCAAGACATAACCTTCGCAGATGCTTGATAACAGAGAGAAAATTAATGAAATTATTACTTATAAGGTAAAACAATAAAAGCCTTCCCCCCCCCCCCCCCCCCCCCCCCCCCCCCCGCCATTGCTATTACAGTAAAATTGTAACCCGTAACACCACTACTAGGTAATTTTAAGTTCTGTGAGTGCCCTGTTATTTTCCTAGCTACTTTTGCATGAAAAACCCAAAATGGTTTTTCATGCAAAAATGGCTCGCTGGAGTCTTTTTCTGAGATGGCTGGCTGGGGTCTTCGAAGAATTACCGAAAAATCTAGCTAAAAGTACATATCTTATGTAGATTGTTGAAGGAATCAGTCCCAGCAAAAATATTGGCATATGTTGTAGATTAAATCAATGCTTGTAACTTGTTACAGTTATCCCCTCGAGTAGGTTCCTTCACGTGGTGAGGGGGTAAGGGATCCTGCCTTCACTCGTGTGAAGGCCGGATCCTGACGGAACGCCTACAAACTTTTGGCAACAAATGGTGTGGACATTTCCACTTTCGTCTAATTTAACTACTAAGGTGAGTCTGAGAAGGGATCGTTGGTTAGGAAGGGTTTGCATTTGAAGCTAATAGTGGGAGTTGTGGTGGTTGAGTCACCACCTGATATGGTTTGGACCTGAGAGTAAGTAATGGGATTTACCCATTGCTATCTTGAGGGCGGAACCATCTCCAGGGACTGGCCCATCGGAATGCAGGGGGAGCTGGTTTTCTGGGGTGGGACTCGGCCTGGCGTTTTGTCCGGAAGCACCCCACCAATACCGTTTGTGGTGGGGAGTTGATTCCCATTAGTGGTTAATCAGAGCTCCCAGCAGGCGGATTGGCTTATACCTGGGCCACCACAAACGTATTGGTGCTATCCTGTATGGGTAGGGTATGGGGTGGACCATTGGGAGTCAACTCTCACTAGTGCCATTGGTGGAGAATGTGAATACCTGAGTGACTCCCGATACTTTCTTGATATAACCAAGTAGTAAGAGTTTTATTTTTTTTTAGTAAACCAAATATGATCCGGACTATGAACCCACATCCCCTGGGATGGGAGGACTCACTGGCACCGTTGACGACTTCTGGCTCAAACAAAGACCATTCTTTGAACCCCCCAGATGCCAATAATAGTAGAGTGACGCATTTGAAAGTTATACATATGAAAAATATTCCACTTCAGTGTAACTATGAGGATATCTCGACATCTTTGAACATGTTTGGCAATATAGCAGAGATTCGTATGAACTTTCTTGACACAGAAGGAAAATGGGAAGCTTGGGTAACATTTGATAAACATGAAGATGCTTTTAAAGCAACCTGTAGTATTGATACCTTGAATGTATGTAACTCATTAGTTAAAGGAGCTTGACGGATAAAGCCCCAAGAAACTTAGACATTTATAAACCTGCAGAATGGAATCCAATCAACTCCAATAGTAGCAACGTTGACAAAATAAGAGTCCCCCAACCTCCTAAATGGCTGGTAGTTAAAGCCAAGGAGGAGAACTTCAACTATTACAAGTTTAGTAGGTACCTTCAGCAAAAAATAGGTGGCATAATGAGTGGTGACATTACTAGATTTGGTAAGAGCTCAGTACTTATTCATGCAAAATCTAAAACTCAGTCACAGATGCTAACAATGATGAAAGTTGATAACAACGATATAATAGAGAAAATTAGTCCTCACCTAAATTTTAGCTATGGAAGAGGTGTTGTTTTTGATAGAGACCTGTACGAGTTTACTGAAGAAGAAATTTTAGATATGTGCCCACCAACTGTATGGAAAGTGAAAAAGGTCCCAAATGGCAACATGATGATTTTTTACTTTTTGAAGACAGTAATGTACCATCTCATATAGTAATAGAAAATGAAAGAGTGCGAGTTAGACCTTTTCAACCAAAAGCATTACAATGTTTTTAATTGTTTTTAAAATTTGGCCATCCATCTAAAGTTTGTAAAAATAATAAGATGTGAATAATTGCTCTGCCCTAGAACATGGCCATGCTCAGATATACCTAAATGCATTAATTGTCAGCTAGAGCACAAATCAGTTGATAAAATATGTGAAGAATTTAAAGTTGAAACAGCAGCAGTTAATAAAGCATATACAGAGCACATCAGTATTGGATATGCAAGACGACTCTTGGGAAGAGCCAAGAGTTTTATTCTAAAGCCCTTACTACCACAAGGGCTCCACTTTCAATCCATTACTCCTTCCTCATCCTCAATGAAGGAATGCCTCAGCCCCTGTGGTTCAACATTCCACCACTAGGGCTCCACTCCAATCTGCTGATCCTTCCTCATCCTCAATAAAGGATGCTTCTACTCCTGTGGCCGACATACTGGGCCAAGTGCTCAGCCTAGTAAGGTTAGAGCACAATCGGCAAAGACGGATAAAAATAAACATTCCATATAACAAACTGGATATCTCCCTCAAACCTCCCTCTACTCCACCTTCTGCATTATCTCAGGCAGAATCTCTGCCTGATTTAATGGAATTAGAGGGAAAAAAAACAAAATGAAGAGGGTAAGAAACACCCTCATCCTCTCCTCCATTAACTCCAACAAAAGATAAAAACCAAAATCAATGAGCAAAACTGGTGAAGAAAACAATCGTCATCAAAAATTTACAAGCAAAGCTTCCCATCCACTAAGCATTCAAAAAATGACCTGAATAGAGGACTACCCTCCAAAACCTAGACACCTTCTCTTCAATTTTACAGTGGAATTGTCAGGGACTTCGTGCAAAATATGAGGAACTTAAAGTGTTACTCTATAAATACTCCCCTATTGCTGTATGTTTACAAGAAACAATGCTTGATGTCCACACACCTTGCCCTAGAGAGTATATATCATATAGAACACAATATAATTTGGAAGTGGGAAGACATGGAGGTTGCCTTATTTATGTTCGCAGGGACCTTCCTCATTTTCCAATCCCACTAAATACTCCTTTACAGGCTGTCGCGGTTCAAATTCACCTAAGACGAAAATACACACTCTGTTCCCTTTATCTTCCACCAAACAATCCCATCACTCGAGAAGAAACTAATGATTTATTTCATCAGCTTCCACGACCATTTCTTCTCATGGGAGACTTAAATGGCAGACATCCTTTATGGGGAGATGTGACATCAAATCAAAAAAGGGAAGGGAATTATAGCTTCCATAATAGAAATGAAGATTTAGGACTTTTAAATACCGGAGAACCCACTCATTACCATATCCAGACAGGTACAGTCTCATGCTTAGACCTTACAATATCTAGTTCCAATTGCACGATGGATTTCAGATGGAAGACGAATGATGACTGGCAAAGCAGTGACCATGCTCCCATAATAATAAATTCCAATGATGACCCACCAGTTCAAAGATCTCCACGGTGGAATGTTGAAAAAGTAGATTGGAACAAATTTCAAGAACTAAGCGAAATAGAAAGTGACGCAAATGACTTCCCAACGGCAGATGATGCAATCGATTTATTAAATGGGACATTTCATACAGCAGGTATACATTCTATACCAAAAACTACAGGTCTTTTCAGGCGACGCCCAGTCCCGTGGTGGTGTGAAGAGCTCAGACTGTTACACCGAGTCACAAGAACATCACTTACACGTTATCGTAGACACCGAACTATAGCAAACATGATAATATACAAACAGAATAGAGCGTGTTTTTGGAAGGCAATGAAAACTGCTAGAAGGCAGTCATGGGCGTCATTTGTATCGTCCATTAACCACCGAACACCTATCTGCAGTATATGGAAGAAAATAAAAAAAGATTGCTGGGAAATTTACTCCAGTCCTCCCCCAGTATTAAAGTTAATGACAACTCATCGCCGACGCAAAAGATGTAAGTGATAAACTTGCCGAATCATTTTGCCCAAGTTTCAAAAAAATCTGACAGTTCCCCTGGATATCAATATAGAAGAAGAGAAGAACAACTGCGATTAGACTTTTCCACAGATAAGATAGAGCCATATAATTTATCCTTTACAGAAAGGGAATTTGATGCTGCCCTGGCCAGCAGCACTAACACTGCCCCTGGTCCGGATGAAATTCCCTATCAAATGTTTAGGCATATTTCAAAAAATACAAAACTATTTATAATAAGTATAATTAACAGATTATGGCATGAAAAGTAGCTACCAGTCATATGGAAATTGGCTTTTGTATTACCTTTTGTAAAACCAGGTAAAGACCCTTTTTCAAGTGGCTAGTTATCGACGCCAATAGCACTAACTTGCTGTTTATGCAAGTTGATGGAAAAAATGGTGAATACAAGATTTGTCTGGTATTTAGAGCGTAATGGTATTTTCTCACCCTCACAATGTGGATTTAGAAAGATGCACTCGGCATTAGATGTTCTACTGCAGCTGGAAACCTCCATATGTGAAGCATTTGCCTCCAAGCAGCACCATATAACTATTTTTTTTGATATTGAGAAAGCTATGATACTGCTTGGAGGCATGGGCATTCTTAAGACAATTCATACCTGTGGTCTACGAGGAAAAATTGCCCCTATCATTAAAGCATTCTTGAAATGTAGATATTTTCAAGTTAAAGTGGGCAACACATTATCAGATAGAAGATGCCAAGAAGAGGGTGTCCCACAAGGAAGTGTGCTTAGTGTCACTTTTTGCGTTAGCAATAAATGGTGTCGCGTCTGTTATACCCAAGGATGTATTGAGTACCCTATTCGTAGATGATCTTTCAATATCTGTTGCTGCATCACGAATGTCAGTTGCAGAAAGGAAATTACAATTGACAATAAATAAGATAGTAAATTGGGCTGAACAACAGGGATTTAAAATATCAGCCAGTAAGACTACTGTTATGCATTTTTGCCACCTTCGGGGAGTACACCCCGACCCAGACCTTTATCTGTACAACCATAGAAATACCCCTGTGTTGAAGAGGTACGCTTCTTAGGCCTCATATTCGACAAAAAACTCAATTGGCTTTCCCCATCTGAAACATATTAAAACCAAGTGCCTTGAAGCTTTAAGAATATTGAAAGTATTATCTAATACCAACTGGGGTGCAGACAGGCAGACAGTTATAAAACTACACAAATCACTTATTATTTCAAAATTACTTTATGGATGTGAAAATATATTCTTCTGCTTCATCTAATCGTCTTGCTATCTTAGATTCAGTACATCATACCGGTATACGCTTGGCAACAGGTGCCTTTCGATCTTCTCCCATCTTAAGTTTATTAATTGATGCGGGAGAAATCCCACTAGAGTTATATCGCCAATCATCAATTATCAGATATTGGTTTAGGGTTCAGAGAATCCCCAACTCTAAAGCCTTTGAAGCAGCAAATAGAAATTCTTTCAACAACTTTTATGAAAATCATCCAAGGTTTCCTAAGCCTTTTAGTTTTAGAGTGAAAAAGATCTTGGAGGAAATGAATATGTCAAGAAATCCTGTATGTCCAGTTAATTTACCAATTACCCCAGCATGGAAATTACCTGTAATTAAATTTTGTAAATATTTTAAAGGTATTAAAAGAGAAAAATCAGATACAGAAATCAGAGTATTATTTTTAGAACATGCTGCAGAGCACTCAGGCTCTAACTTTTGTTTTTACTGATTGGCTCCAAAACTGATGATGGAGTCGGATATGGAGTTTTTAGTGATGATTTAGTCGCAGAGGAGCACTACCCATCAATAGCATCGAACTTCACAGCGGAACTGTATGGAATTTTAAACAAAGGCATTGGAACATATTGCAACCCTCCAGAATTCCACTAATATCACCATTTTTGTGATTCCAAAAGTGCATTACAGGCACTTGAAATTTTTAATACTGATCATCCAATTACATTGAAAATCTCACAGTGGGTATTTCTACATCAGTGTAGAGGGATTACTATATCTTTTTGCTGGGTCCCAGCACATGTAAATATATATGGAAATGAATAAGCAGACCAACTAGCTAAATCAGCAGCAACCAATATGATACCAAAGACCAATTGCTGTACCATATAGAGACTTTTTCTAGTATATCAAAGTTCATTGCAAGATTATGGGAACAGCAATGGAACGAAGCAGGACCAAATAAAATGAAAGAGTTTTACCACACGTACACACCCTTGGAAATATGAATCTATGCCTAGGAAATTGGAAATAACGATATGCCACCTCCGTATAGGACATACAAGATTGACACATGGGTATCTCATGAGTGGTGAATACCAACCTTACTGTGATGACTGTCTCGTCCCGATGACTATTAAGCATTTGCTAGTTGAATGTCCTAGTCATTGGGAACTGAGAGAGCAGCACTTTAAAGACAAAAGAGATAGAGATGGTAGTTACAGTTTGACAAAGATATTGGGTGAAGAAGCTCAGCATGATTATGAGTGTTGTTGAATTTTTAAAAGAAGTTGGAGTTTTTAATGAAATTTAGGTATTTCGCTTTCATGTATGTGTGTAGTTTTTAGCTTTGGGTTTTTAGAATGAATGTATGGAAACGTGAATAAATGTGTTTATTGCCTGTTTGTGTTCTAGTATGAAAGCCTTTGCCTCTGTGCAATTTTTTATTTAATCTTAATTCATTCATTATTATCCTATAAGACCTGTTTGGTCCAAGCTCGTGGCTTTTGGCCTTGACCTTGCATTTTATCTAATCCTTTGGGCCAGCCCCATGGGAGCTGAAGGTCAGCTCAGTGGCCTGGTTAAACTCTTTTATAATAATAATAATAATTTAGCTTTGGTGGTGTTTAATGCATAAGTAGCATCTTTGCGCTAGCTATAGTACAATAACTGATGCGGAACTTTAAGAGTTATTATGATGTGTGTGTGGATTTTTCCCAAATTGGTTGTCCAAATGGCTTCATTCGGCGTCAATGATCCCGGTAGTCACGACGCCAGATAATTATTAATTATTCATTCATTCATTGTTACAGTTATTGGCTTCTAAGTATTTCGTAGATGTTCTTTTAATATTAAATTAAGTAAAATATTGTCCCGGGAACAATATGTAGTGACACTAACCAGTAATTGGTTATTCCGTTGGTGATTTCATAAGTTGTATTTTACTGATATTAGCAGAAAATATTGCCATAAGGTCTTTTCAGGGATGTGTTTTTATGGGTTTAAGGAAAAATTTTTACTAATATTTTATACAAGGGTATTTAAATTGGTCTTTAACAGATCATAAATATATTGAAAATAGTGTGAGGACCAGACCAGAGATTAAGACAGGTAGCTGGGTACTGATGATTTATTTACAGGCAAACTGAGTTGACATAGACAGGTGCGGACGGATATGTAGTGCAGTCTCGCACCGCAAACAGAAACGACTCTGAGACAGTAAATTTGTGTTTTCTCACAGACATACATTTAGATATAATTAGGCGTACAATAAATGGAATTGCATGTGTTATACATCGGCGGAAAGGCCGCGGAACGCTCTATCGGATGGAAGTAAGAACAACGCGACTTGATGATTGGTTACAATGAAAATAGGGAAAAAGCGTTGTCCTTACAAATACTCTGCCCCAAGACAATGATTATGGAGTAATTATTGGATGACAATCTTTGAGGCGGGGGGCGACCCCGTGTCGTTGTGGCACTTGATGTGGGGCGTCCTCGAGTATAGTCCTTCGGTTTTGCTGATCGACAGGATGCCTCCCCTGGCGGTAGCCTGGGGGGTTCTACTGTATGCTGGGCGACCAAGACTGCGAGAGAAAAGCTGCATTGTGTGT
>NC_061103.1:14959117-14969117 GCF_015104395.2 Macrobrachium nipponense
AAGATTAACGCTTAATCGACTGGTTAACCTGCCATTATATATATATAATAGATATAATATATATATTATATATATATATATATATATATATATATATATATACATGTGTGTGTGTGTGTATATATTTAATATATATATATATATATATATATATATATATATATATACACCTCATTTTCCATTATCTCCTCTTTCCTCTCTCGGTATTCGGTCTCTTGTCTGTCTCTGCCTCAGGTGTTACTTTGTCTGGCCACATCTGTCGTGTTTCTCTTGACTTTTCTGTCATGTGACTTCCAGATGTATTGCTTCAAATATTTCCATGATGTCATTTCATCCCATCATCTTCGTCTCCGATATCTCTATGCTGATTACTTCTATGAGTTCGATAGGAGTTTGGTTTTTTTTATTGTTTCTGCATTTTGTGTTTGGTAATCTTTTATCAATTGTAAAAAGTTACGTTTTATTGAATATATAAAATTAGTGACCCCCAACAAATTTCGAGTGGCGTTATCTATGACTAATATTTATTGGGGTCATTATCTTTGATATTTAGTCTTTTGTTTTTACGCTTATCCCCCAACTGGTTTGCACTAAACATGCAGTTGAGGTGGATGCATACCGGTTTAAAACCCTTGGGCTAGCGCCTCAGTGACGTGGTTGGTATGGTGTTTGCGTCCCACCTCGGTGGTCGCGGGCTCGATTCTCGGCCATTCCATTGAGGAGTGAGAGATGTGTATTTCTGGTGATAGAAGTTCACTCTCAACGTGGTTCGGAAGTCACGGTAAAGCTTGTCGCACACTGAGCCCGAACGGACGCGCCCGAACAGAACCGAAACCTCCGATAGAAATCGAAAGCATGCATTCTTACCTGACTGCGCACACTGGGCCAGAACAGAACGGAACCGAAGCGCCAGAACAGAACGGAACCGACGCAGTATTCTTTGAAAGATATTTTTTCTGAAGCGTCGGTGGCGTCTGACAGGCTGCGCATGCGCAGAACGACTGTAGCGGTGGTTTTGGAGAGGTTTGCTGAGGAATTCGGAGGTTAGTGTGATAGCAACAATTTGGTTTGTGTTTGTTAACTATAATAATTGTTTTCACAAAAGGAATTATTGTGAAGATTCATTAAGTATGTAACAATAAATATTGTTGAGAGCATGCAAAACAGTGTGCCTACGGAGAGTTATTTTGGTTTATTTTTGTTAACTGTAATAATTGTTTTCACAAAAGGAATTATTGTAAACAATTGATAAAGTGCATAACATTAAATATTATTTGAAATCTAACTTTTTATTACATACCTGAGTGTAACAGCCTAGCCGTTCCTCTGTGAAATACAGCTTCTCAAGTCTGTATCTTGTTTGCATACGTCTGCTTCTATATGTAAAAGTAGTTCACAAAATTTTTCGTAGCTCATACGGAAATATTGGAAGAACTTTATGTTGTCCCGTTTTAAATGTGGGAATAATGTTTTTATATTCCCTTCTTCCCTCCTTGATTGGCATATATTATGTATCCACATAATTTGTCGATTATAATGCAGAACACATGACCTTCTACTACCAAGTACCAACTGGCTGCGTCGGTTCCGTTCTGTGGCTTCTGGACGTCGTTTTCTGTTTCTGTTCTCAGGCTTCGGTGGCTTCGGCGGCGGTTCCGTTCGGGCTCAGTGTGCGACAAGCTTTAGCCGTTGGTCCCGTTGCTGAATAACCACTGGTTTCATGCAATGTAAAAGCACCATACAAAAAAATAAATAAATAAATGAAACCCTGTGGGGTCACTATCTAGAAAAGATTCATAAAATGTAAAGTTTTATTTATAATAAGAAGCTGTACTTTTTTCATTTGTTATGTTGTTTCTGTCGTCCGTTGTGTGTATCTTGGGTTGTGTTGTTTTGCTTTCCTTGGCTTTGCTTCGTTTCAGTTGCTGTGTTTCTTCCTTATATCATTTCTCCGTCAGTTTTTGTCTGATCATCGTTGTGATCTTTTTATAGATCCACTCTCTCTTGCTCTTATGAGTAATTGCCATAATTTGTGTATCCATTTCTTAGTTTATCTCCGTTTACCGAGAATTTTCCAGCCTCTTCTGTGCGTTCCTGGGTAATTTGTCTTTTATTCTTTCTTTCAGGCATGTTACATGAACCCAGATGAACAATATAAGGAAAAACTGCACTATTTTGAACCTCCGTGCCGGGAATGCTCTTTTAGTTGTACTGCAATAATTATCTCTCCAGAAACCCAATCCGATATCAATCCAAATGTATAGTCGATGGATATAAGCAAATGTTAAGTGTTGTAGAAACAACACTTTATTTGTATGCACAGTTGGAATCCTTAATATGAAGTACATTGCAGTCAGAACCGAAATTCATCTTTTACCAAGGCGCTAAAAATGACCTTTTACGAAGAGAAAAGGACTTTAAAAGATTGAAGGGGGGATTTATGTCTCTCTTGGAACGGATTTTTCATTGGTTGAACTGAGTTTTTAATTTTATTATTAATTTAAATGTCAGAAGAAAACAATGAATGACATTTCTACAGTACTGACGTTTGTACTGAATAGCTTCTCATTATTTCATAAAACGCCATTCCCCCGATGCAGTAGCAATGTGTGGACATATGGAGTGATAAAAAGGGCGCGTCAGGGATATCAGAATTTGTTTTACAAGTCCATCACTGCCGTGTCATGAACAGATGGTTTTTATCAGATCCCGTTTGTCGTTTTCATTCGAGTGGCTCTGAGTTGAAGGAGAAGTGTAGAGTGAACGCCAGTATTTCCCATTTACTTTTAGTCGTTTTCTCTGATTCTTATCTTATTTATGAAACTTAAACGCAAACACGCATACATACACGCTCGTTACATATATATATATATATATATATATACATATATATATATATATATATATATATAATATATATATACAGACACACAAATATACTATAGATATTTATATGCATTAAGTTACAAATGTCGACTTTTTGGCAGAGCCGGTAATGTCAGTGAAGTCCTGATTTCTCCTGTCCGCTGGTTCGAATCCACGAGAGGACGAAATTATTATCAACCAAAAAATTCCCTTCTGTTAATAATATGAAAATATATTACAGCGAATTGGATATTAAATGACATTTGTAGCTTAATGCATGTATATGAATCATGGCGACGTGATAAAAATTCATGCACACACACACACACACAAATATATATATATATATATATATATATATATATATATATATATATATATATATATATATATATATATATATATATATATAAAGGAAGGTTTTTGCCACGAAGGAAAAAAATGGAAAGCGAGATAGCAAAGCACTTTCGGTCTAGTTCGACCCTTTACTGTGCCTGAGTAAAGGGTCGAAGTAGACCGAAAGTGCTTGGCTATCTCGCTTTCATTTTTTTTTCCTTGCTTCGTGGCAAAAACCTTTATTTATACATAGCTCACGTTTTATATACTTCGTGATCAAGTTATTCATACATATATATATATATATATATATATATATATATATATATATATATATATATATATTGATTTCAATACCCGCTCAATTCAAATACAAGCTTCTGTGGGTGTCCGGGCTTGAATAATTTTATTTTAGCCGGGCTTTTAGTAATAAATGAAACATGAAAAATAGAACATGGACTCTTTGTAGGCGAACAGTGTTTATTCGAGTCCCTGGTAAAGTCAGGAATCATCCCCTTTCTGCAGGAAATTGTGACAGAGAGAGAGAGAGAGAGAGAGCGAGAGAGGTATGTGTAGGCTCCAAAAGCTTTGTAGGTTTATACCTTTCTAATGAAGAGAGAACTATAGGGCGGTCGGATGCAAACTAGAATTTTTGCCTGTGCTCGTACCTCATCTCCTTACAACATTTTATGAAAAGAGTACAGCAGTTGTTTTCCATTTAGAATGGCATTCAGTTGCAAATGATAATGTTGAGGGATAATGCTTAGCCAAACTTCCCCCTTGCACCTCTCTCTCTCTCTCTCTCTCTCTCTCTCTCTCTCTCTCTCTCTCATAACACACCAAAAAGAAAAAAAAAAAAGAAAAAAAAAAAAAAAAAAAAAAAAATGTTAAATGTTAGCTTACTAATTTGAAGACTGTAGTTAGAATAGCATTTTCATGTATGTAGCGTGAGTACTTTTTCCTTTTTTAATATTATTAATTAGAAAAATAATAATGCTGGAAAAATTTTCTAATTTACTCCAACATTGTTATGAGATCTAAAATCTCATCTTATATTGCTGCTACTGCTGCTATGAGCAGTTTTAAAAATATTTAGGAATGTTACATTTCTCATATTTTATTTCGAACAACTATATAATAGTATTTTGCATAGTTCTTCCTTACGATAGCAATTATTAAAAATAAGTAACTGTTTGAACGAATTGCTAATGACGTTACTAGCATGTTCTATTCGACGCTGGTTTTTTTGCAATGTAGTTATTTAACATTGAGTTTGGTCGTTCTTGGAAGAGTATTCGAAATTAGATGACGAAATTATTGTCAACTAAAAAATTCCCATTCGGTTAACATATATGAATATATATTAATTCCGAGGTAGAGCGAATTGGATATTAAAGGACATCTGTAGCTTAATGCATGTACATGATTCACGGTGATATGATAATAATTCATATATATGTAGTGTGTCAGAAGTGTTACGAGAAAATATTCAGAATTTCTGTTAAACAAAGTGACGTTTGATGACCGAGTTGTCATACTCAGAAAAATAGTCCATTATTGCATGAAATCAAAAGTATATTAGTTTATAAGCTTTACTTGGGTCTTTTGAGCTTTGTCCATGATGTGTTCTTCAGAGAACCTTAATTAACAAGCATTATGAATGGTTTTCTGGTTTTTGGTTCACCTATTTGATGAAAGACTTAAAAAGCGATTGTTGATTGCTTTCCCCTTCAGGACCCTGATAGGTTTTTTGTTATCCGTTCGATGATGGAATATTCAGCTAAGTTCCTTTTAGATGCTCTTCGGCAAAGGAGTGAGTCAATATTGCCTGTTAGAAGTGCTTGCCCAGTCTGACAACACAATACTGGATAAAAGTTGATAAAAACAACTTTGATATGTAAAATAGCAATGGAAGGTGGGAGTGAATGATCATACAACGTTAAACGGTATAATTCAACTAAACTAAATTCAGGAAATTACTGTGTAATGCATCTCAACGCCGTGTCAGTGATGGTAGAATCGCTCATTGTTGAGATATACATTTGTCACAAGAAAAGTAAGCAAATGTTCATGTATTAGACCATTAAATCGCTTTAAGGTGGTTTTCTCCCGTGAAGAGAATCCAGAACGAATTTAGAAGTGGCAGGGGAAAGGAGACGTGTACCTAAAAAGTCATGGATACTTAAGTGAGTAGTCGGACCTTCATATCCAGGAATGTATATGATATGTTTATGTATATGTATAGTATATGTATGTATATATATATAAATATATATATATATTATATATATATATATATATATATATATATATATATATATATATATATATATATATATATTGAGTATCACTTTGGATCCTCTTTTTTTTTTTCTTTTCTTTTCTTCAGCCTAACGTGAAAATTTGAGGGAATAAGTTTCGAACTGAAAACCTGAAATTCAAATAGTGAAGAGGAAAAGAGAGAAGTAAAGTAACGACCGTTCAAGTTAGGACTCGGTCAAGAATTTCCTTTCCGTGTTGTGATCAGATTAAGGGCCCTTTGAGGCATCTTGACTTGGCAGATTTCTTCTTTTGTATTCCCACAACAAATGAAGATGGAAAACATCCTAATGACCTTCTCCCCACAATATTTCTACGATGAATTATGAGTTGTCATGTCTTCATCAGGATTAGCTACTGACCGATGTCGAATCCCGATTGGGGTAACCACACGTTAGGGACCTGTGCCCCCTTTTCCATTGTAGCGTGGTCCTCGAATTAATTTGGCAAAAGCCATTAAATCGAGAACTTCCTGCCGAGGAAGGTCCCCTGGCTTAAAGGGAAACTTCTGGGTAATAGCCATCAAATTTCGTCAAACAGAACTTTTAATAAGCTAAAAAATGACATTGCTCGAATCTGTACGTAATCCCTTTTTTTTGGAATTTAATTTCAAAGTAGCGCCGAGGTACTACAAGAGCGCCATTTATCCAGGATTCGACTATGTTGCCATCTGTCGGATTAGTACCAATGACGTAGTGTCACGGTTGCCTCACAATAACAAGCGCAGCGAAGCGTGCGTATTGTATGCGTCTTAGGTATTTTCCTGGTGTTTTAGGTCAATTGTCATTGAAATAGCATCAATTATGCCAACTTGTATGGCGTTTGGTTGTGCCAATACTTCTGGCAAATGTCCAAAAGGCATATCGTTCCACAGGATTCCGACTAATAGAGAGAAATCAAGCTGCTGGCCGGTGGCTGGTGGCTCTTCAAAGGGAGTATATTAACATCAAAACCTTTGGACTTACAACGCAAACCGTTGTCTGTTTGGACGATTTCTTGCCAACAGATTTAAAAGATGACATTAGGAGCAGGTTGTTAGGTATGGCTATTAAATTTATATAGTGTTTTGGGAACCTAATTTCCTTCTGAACAGACCACGGTACCGACGAAGGTATGGCGGCTGTCTACCGGTATCTATACTATGGTGTCTCCACTTGTATGCATTTAAAATGAAATTTGTTCTTGCCAATTGCCATTTGCGTAGTGTGATGGAGTGAACGGCAGTTTTCTGAACGTGTGTGTGTTTGTGTGTGTGCCCATGAATTGATGAGGGCCTTCACTTAGTCATTTTTAGCTAGTTTATTTTATGGGGTTTTATAAATTAGGGCTGTATGCTTAACTAGGCCTACTTCAGGCTACTACTTTATTTACCATTTCAATCATATATTTTCAGCTGACAAATACAAACCAAAAAGGATATTATCTGAAGGTACTGTGCCCTTGGTTTTTGTTCCGCCTGCCAGCGCTTACTGTGACATGACATCATGCATAACAGATGAGCCACACATAAATGGTTGCGCCCTTGGTGCAATAGAAAATTGGTTGTAAATAATAAGAAAACGCCCCTTTCAGAAAGATTTTTCACCAGGGGTATTTAAATGTAATAATACCACATATGGAACAGCTTAAATGCAACCAACACTTCCCCTCTAACTCCAACCTTCTACCTGACCTCGCCCCCTTTTTACCTGACATAGTCCCTCACCATTGTAGTTGGACCCGACTCTGCCTTCTCACACCTGCATGACTCTGGCCTCTCTCGACCCACGTTTTTTCCATTGGTCACCTTATGTTCCCACCTCTCTGCCGGTGTTCATTGTTTCTTTCAGGCTACTGTGGAAGGTTAGTGACAGGGATGAAAGATCAGAGATGAATTGTCCCCTTAAGGAACTCGGTCTTGTTTTGAGAACAACAATAACCAGTTTGGACAGGATGATTCCAGATATCCAACTCAGGTATATATATGGCCTGACTCTGCCTATCAAGTGGCACTTTGCCCTAGACTGTAACATGCGGCATTTCTCATGAGCCAGTAATGGAAGGCCTATTACCCTGCTGCAGTATGCCTGCCTGGAAGCAGTCCTGTGCCTGATGACTATGCCTGCTGCTCTCCTTAACCAAAGTTTTGAAGCTGAAACGGCTACTATTTTCAAGTACCCACGAACTGTGCATCGGGATTCTGCCTGTGAGTCCTCCTGGCAGGCCGCCCACCTCCTTGGTTCTTGATAGATGAAAGCATTGTCTTTCCTACCTCTGGTGAAGCCCTGTAAGTAACCCACGTCCTTTGGCCGATGCTCCAGTACAACTCCACACCCATCACGCCATGGACTATGTAAAGTAACTGAAAGTAAACATTTGTTCTGTCTGCCCTTCACCCCTTGTTCCTAGCACTCATTCCTATTTTCAGTTGTGTTTTCTCCTGTAAATTCCCATTTTTGTGAGACCCTAGTGAGTGATTTAGTGTGAAATAGTGAGATCAGCGATCATACTGTGCTATTTTAAATCGAGTTATGCTCAACACATTGCCCTTTTAGAAATTATATTAATTTGTGAACAGAATACGTGTTATATTCATTCCTTATCTTTGAAAAGTAATTCTGGTTGTTCTAACAAGGGTTTTATTCTCATTTTCTGTTCGTACTCTGCAAGCCATTAGTCAGGAGAAGCGTAGATTAGGTTATGCACAAGGAATCATTTTGAAAATCGAGAATTTTGGATTTGGTAATTTTGCTTTGACCCCGGGACTGCAACTGACAATATATATTGTATATGTATATATATACCTTATATTTTGTATGTGTGTGCGTATATCTATATATATATATATATATATATATATATATATATATATATATATATATATATATATATATATATAGTGTGTGTGTGGGCGCGCGTGTACGCATACTGCACATAAATACATGAAATGCTTGTGATTAAAATGACAGTATTGAAGGAAGCCAAATGCTTCTGGTGTAAGGAAAGGAAAACATTGTCATAAAAGAATCAATATACTTGTGGCTTTATGTCTTCCGCGTCGTAAGAAGTACTTCTCTGGTAAAAGTTTGAAGATGTAGCACAAATGGTCCTTAGGTCTTCAAGGAGATAGTTCGGGTGGGCTGTAGTTCTGGACTCCATTTACTTCTACTTTTGTCTTTTCCTAGTATGAAAAATGTTTATTTGAAAACATGGCTGTTTTTATATTTTTATGTTTTCGGTGTCATGTTATTGCAGTTTGGTGTCCCTTATTTGTTCTTCAAAGTGATTACCAAGAGAGATTTTGGATCTGATAGAGATTACACAAATTATTCCCGTGAGATTTATACTGAGAGGGTAATGGTTTGTTAATCGGGAAATTTGGCAGAGAGAAAGTTTCCGATACATTTTGGTAATATAAAGTTCTGATCTGAAAACCAATTGTTTCATCGCAACACGAACAGGTATTTAAATTCGGTGATTTACTCACAAATAGGAATTAATCTCTTGGTTATGTGACGTGAACACTTGAAATCTGTGGTATTTATAATTCCGATCTGTACAGTAGTTAGTTTTACAACCACTCCACTCATACACATGTACCTGCATATATATATGCTATATATATGTGTGTGTGCGTGCGTGTGCGTGTGTTATATATATATATATATATATATATATATATATATATATATATATATATATATATATATATATATATAAATTTTTAAATTTTTATATGTTAGTTCCGAGGTAGAGCTAATTGGATATTAAAGGACATTTGTAGCTTAAGCATATATATACACATTATATAATTATATATATATATATATATATATATATATATATATATATATATATATATAAAGGTAGAGCTTATGTGTCATGGAGACGGGTTATGGGTAAAAGAGTTAAAATTTCTTAGTTGATGATTGTATCGGTAAGACTGAATGTGCAGAAAAATGGTATGAGAATGAACATGAAAGGGAGTCTTTTTGGGAGAGTCTGAACTTGTCAAGTGGGTTTGAAGAACATGCAAGCGTGGTTGTGCTAGGTGATATGAATGCAAAAGTGGGTTACAGAGAAACAGATGATATTATTTGTAGGTATGGCGTTTCTGGAGTCGTGGAGAAAGTCTCGTGGAAAAGTCTCGGAGAAAGAGGTTTGGTTGTCGTTCCGAAAATTGGGATACTTTAATGGTGGGAAATGGAGATGCTCGGTTATATTTGATCATTTATGTGGCTAAAGAAATATAATTCATTATAAGGAAAGGTTAACAATGAGGCATAAATGTGACAAAGACAAATGAATTGGAGCAGAAGGAAGAGTGGAGTGTATAAGGAGAAATTGGATAACTTGTGGCTTAGGGTTTAATACAGAGGTCTAAGTAGTAAGATGAGGAGTACCTAATTTCTAGGTTGTGGTGATGGGGATGGCATAGTGGGTTTGTGGGTATATGAGGGTAGGCAATGCGAATATAAAAAGTTATTTCACAGATGATTTA
>NC_061103.1:14979117-15021617 GCF_015104395.2 Macrobrachium nipponense
GAGTAGATAGGAATGTTATTTTGACATTTCAACAGAGCCAAAAGTCATCTGGAATATAAATGTGACAATAATTTTTTAACCATATTCGATACAAACTTCATATCCGGCATGCGGATGTAAAGAGTGAGCCCAAGATTATATTGGAGGTCAAACGTGCAATAGAAAACGTTAACACCACCTTTTGAACTTGATGGGTAACGACTCCATATTTGATATCCAGATGTCGCTAATGCAGCTTATGCGCACAGTGAGGACAAGCCATAACATTTATATCTGTTAGAAATATGAGACTTTGTGCTTCGGTTACCTTATAAAAACAGATAAGCTAAAGTCAATGCCAAGATCATACTTAAAAGGGCAGATTTCAAATAGGAATTTAACCTTTGCCATATCTTTTTAAATAGATTAAATAGAGGCTTCATATTTGCCACACGTGATCCACTGATCTACTCGAGATTGGACAGTGCAGAATGTGTCAATGCCATACACAGAGTTCAATATCATGGTAAGGATTTAACTTTGGTCATAACTATTGATCTATACGAGATAAAGACTGTTAGTTATGCATAACTTTTCTGTCATACCGATGAGTAGAGTGAGGTTCATGGCAAGGTCAGATTCACGTTTAGATGTCAAGGGTCAAATAGGAACGTAACATTGGTCGTACCTTTTGGACATATACAATTGAATAATGAGCCAAGTGTGCAAGACGAGGTTAGAATGAATGCTAGCTGTACATAGAATTCAAAGATCAAATAGGAATTAAAACTTGAATATAACACAAGAACTATACAAGACGCACTATAAATTATAAACGGTGACCAGAAATTTCGGTCCCAGAAAGTTCGGTCCCAGAAAGTTCGGTCTCAGAAAATTTGGTCCCAGAAATTATTTATATACTGACAATGAAATCGTAATCTAACTGATGAAAAATTAAAAACGAGTATAGAATTAGAGTTTTAATTATCCCCCCAGTAAAAGTGTAAAAAAAACGGTATGTTCCTTCAACAAAAAACCTATACAGTATAATATAAGATATAGCATATTGTTCACAAATCAAGAAAATTGGGTCCAGAAATGTCGGTCCCGGAAAATTCGGTCCCATATTAGAAAAAATACCGTAAATGCATAGAAGTTTAAAATACAAAAAAATATAAAGTAACAAGTTCCTTCTTATCAATAAATACATAAAGAACTCATGCTTAAACCATCATTAAAGTTATACATAATATTCCTTTATGTAGAAGTTTAAAAATTATAAGAAAACTAATGTTTAAACAATCAAAACATAAAAAAGAAAAATTAATGCAATGAAACAGAAATATCCTTAAGGAAAGCTAATTTATCGTCACCATCGTATGTTTCTGCAAGATTTTTTATTCTCGTATCTGTTGACTGGTATTTTTCTTCTTTTGCGGATTATCTCCTCTTTGCGCCTGAATTATCTTGGTCTGTGTAAGGAATTCTTCTTTTCGCTAAACAATTGATCTCTAAACCAAAAAGTCGTTAAAGTTATTGATAGAAATAAAAGATTTTCATTTCTTCTAACATCATATTTCCATGTATTTATATGCCTTTTTCCAGAAAGGTTATATTGGGCTTGGTTATTTAGATTTTAGAAATTTTCGGGACCGAATTTTCTGAGAATGAGATTTAGGGAGAATTTGGGACCGAATTTTCTGGGACCGAATCTTCTGGACCGAATTTTCCTAGCACCATTATAAACATACCCCACTAATGAAACTGATGTGAAAGTTATGGCCAAGCTTAACTTCTGTGTTTCACTTTAGAGTCCAAAGCTCAATTCTAAATTTAAACGTGGCCATAATAGGTTAGCTACTGCAAGGGTTACTCCATCGTGCAACTTCCACCAATGAAGTAGGGCAAACTTGAGGAGGACTTTCCCCATCATTGCTTGAGCAAAGTTCATTTTTGGTGATTTTGGAATCTTCATACATCGGGCAGTTTTTCAACCATCGTAGAATAATTAACCAACTTTGTTATTCGTAATCCCCTCTGCATCTCGGCCCAGACAAAAACGGAAATAGTAATGAGCAGGATTCCTCCAAACGAAGTAAGGAACGTTTTTCATCTCATTGCAAATGGTAATTTCATAATGGTAGCAACTTCTGAATTGTGCAAGGCAGACATCATATTTGGCAGGCATAATCAGTAAATGAAACCGATTTGAGTCAGGTCAAGGTCATAAATAGAAGTCAGAGTTTTGGTTGTCAGCTTCTCTGGTTTATTGTTTATGTGCAATGCTACGCAAAAGTTGTTTTGATATTGACGAGATATCCGGGGAAATGTAGAGATGTGTCTTTCGGGGAGAAGGACCTTTGGAAGGGATTGTTTAGACCTTGGGGGCGGAAGTTTTGCCAGCTTCTTTTTCGTCAACAATATTTTAGTAGGATTGATATATTCACAGATGCTGTCGTGAGCCCGATAGATTCAAAAGTGATTGACTCAGTTCCCTTTTGACCTCTCATTGAGTATATTATGGATGTCCAAGTGATGTAGAATAAGTATTCCGTATGCATCCTGAATCATTATGCTATATGGGTCCTAAAGTTGAGTGATTAATTTTGTAATTACCATTACTGTCCGTTTACAGTTCAACATGTCATTAAAAGCAATTTCGTTTGTGGACGGTTGAAAAAATAATTGGACACTACTCTCATTTGCTCTATGCAGAAAGGGACCACTGCTGTAACTATGCTATGCTGCTACTAATATGAAGAAGCGCCAAAAGTTCGTTATTGATAATTAATACCGTAGGCAAAAAATAATCTACTAAAAACATCATTATTTTAGACTCCATTTCACATGACCTTTTGTATGGTGTTGTCATTGAACGGTGAAAGGTCATAACGTTCGTTTTTTAGTATTAGCCGTAAGTAAGGTTATTTGATTTAGACTTATTTATTGTTAATATGTCTTATGTTTATTTTATCTGTCTGTTTTATTTTCTGATTTCCTATGATTTTTGGAAAGTGTGGTATATCATTTTATTTTGAATACTTCCCACATTGTAAGTTTTGGAACATTATTTGTTTGGCAATCGTAAAAGTTCATTCACATAACATAGATGTTTCCCAAACTAAGAATATTAATACTCATTAATATCTTCTACTTATTCGTCCCAGGTAGTGGAAAATCTTCGTTTTATCAGTGACAGTAGTTCCTCGTTGGACGAGTGGTTTGATACGTGCTCGCCTACCAATTCAGTAGTCTTGAGTTCGATTCCCTGCTCTGCCAAACGTGGAATCAGATGAATTTATTTTTGGTGATTAGAAATTAATTTCTCGATAAAATGTGGTTCGGATCCCACAATAAAAGTAGGTCCCATTGCTTATTATCCAATTGGTTCCTAGCCACGTAAAAAAATATATCTAATCCTTCGGGCCATGTTAATCAGGTCAGTTGTCTGGTTAAACTAAGTTACTTAACTTTATCAATGACTGCTTGGTCAAACTATGTTGTCCCTTTCAGCTCAGACTGAGTTTGTGCGCTTCTTGGAGTTTTCGTCGTACTTTCTATTTAGCTCCTCTGAAGTTATGAGGGTGCAAAGGATTCTTCCTTCATTTCACTCTTCATCATGTGAAGGATGACCATCCTCATTATTCGGATCTAGATAAGTTTGCACCTTCGGGTAAGAGGCAGAAGGCAATGGCATACTGGCATTGATTGTCGTGTGCTGATCATTATCATGTTCATTAGCAAATCTGAGATAATCTTTGCACTATAAGATCACTGTCTGTCATATTACAATGCCAAGACCGACATCGTTAAGAGATAGCTGATACATTAAGTTTGAGTAAGGAAAAAGAATCTGTGAAGGCTGGGATATCGTCACTTTTGTTAAGGCCAGGTTTCTCATCGTATTTTATTAGGTCTCCTAATTAAATCTATTAGTCTGTTTTCATATAGTTGCGAAGTCATGGTGGGGATGATAAAAATACATTTTCGTTCATTAATGTTGAACTTACAGTTCCATTGATAAGACAGAACTTACTGTGTTTATTGTATAAAGCGTGTAAGTCCTCATAACAATGTGCCTACTCAAAGCAGTGATGGATTTCTTTTATAAAAAAACCCATTGAAGTGTGGTTATATCGAGTTCAATTTCGAAGGGTCGATTATGCTATCAGGAATAAGCGACAAGTTTAGAAAAATTATCCTTACACTTTAACTTGTACCAAATATATAGCTACACTTTATTGGGTTTCAGTCAAAGAAATCTATCCACAAGCTTTGAATACGCAAAATGTCTTTGAAGATTCTCATTTTATAGTATAAAACAGAAAAGTTCTGCCTTACCAAATGGAATAGCAAATGAAATAATGAATTCAACATTAATGATGACATAGGAAAAACCAAAGTATTCAAAAATTTCAATTTCCATTATTCTATAGGAAAGTTAGAATATTAAGAAAATGAGGTAATCAAACATAGACAACCTTAAGGTTACTTTATATTAAGAACAAGTAGTTATCCATATGTTTCCAGTCAATTTTTTTTTTTCGAAAGACTCCAGCCACCTCCCACATTATAGTTTCTATTTTTTGTGGGTTAAACTCATCAAAAAAACAAAAAAATTTCCTCTCAAGACATAACCTTCGCAGATGCTTGATAACAGAGAGAAAATTAATGAAATTATTACTTATAAGGTAAAACAATAAAAGCCTCCCCCGCCATTGCTATTACAGTAAAATTGTTGTAACCCGTAACACACTACTAGGTAATTTTAAGTTCTGTGAGTGCCCTGTTATTTTCCTAGCTACTTTTGCATGAAAAACCCAAAATGGTTTTTCATGCAAAAATGGCTCGCTGGAGTCTTTTCTGAGATGGCTGGCTGGGGTCTTCGAAGAATTACCGAAAACAAAAAAATCTAGGCTAAAAGTACAATATCTTATGTAGATCGTTGAAGGAATCAGTCCCAGCAAAAATATTGGCATATGTTGTAGATTAAATTAATGCTTGTAACTTGTTACAGTTATTGGCTTCTAAGTATTTCGTAGATGTTCTTTTAATATTAAAATTAAGTAAAATAGTCCCGGGAACAATATGTAGTGACACTAACCAGTAATTGGTATTCCGTTGGTGATTTCATAAGTTGTATTTTACTGATATTAGCAGAAAATATTGCCATAAGGTCTTTTCAGGGATGTGTTTTTATGAGTTTAAGGAAAAATTGTTACTAATATTTTATACAAGGGTATTTAAATTGGTCTTAAACAGATCATAAATATAATTGAAAAAGTAGTGTGAGGACCAGAGATTAAGACAGGTAGCTGGGGTAACTGATGATTTATTTACAGACAAACTGAGTTGACATAGACAGGTGCGGCAGGATAGTAGTGTAGTCTCGCACCGCAAACAGAACGACTCTGAGACAGTAAATTTGTTTTCTCACAGACATACATTTAGATATAATAGGCGTACAAATAATGGAATTGCATGTGTTATACATCGGCGGAAAGGCCGCGGAACGCTCTATCCGATGGAAGTAAGAACAACGCGACTTGATGATTGGTTACAATGAAAATAGGGAAAAAGCGTTGTCCTTATAAATACTCTGCCCCAAGACATTGATTATGGAGTAATTATTGGATGACAATCTTTGAGGCGGGGGGCGACCCCGTGTCGTTGTGGCACTTGATGTGGGGCGTCCTCGAGTATAGCCCTTCGGTTTTGCTGATTGACAGGATGCCTCCCCTGGCGGTAGCCTGGGGGGTTCTACTGTATGCCGGGCGACCAAGACTGCGAGAGAGAGCTGCATTGTGTGTGGTGGTGGAGTGGGACAGGCCATGGGGATCCCCAGGTGCGGCAGCGGCGTAGGTTGGGCTGAGGAAGTCCCCAGCGCGGCAGCGGCGTCCCGCGGGCAGGGCAGAACCACAGGTGAGCAGCGGCGTCAGCAGGTCGAGGAAACCCACAGGTAGCGGCATCGGCAGGCAGGGGAGGCCCACAGGCGTGGCAGCGGTGTCGGTGGGCCGAGGAGGACTGCAGGCGGCGGCGTCCGAAAGGTGAGCAGGTTCACAGGTGTAGCATCGACGTCAGAAAGGCCGAGCGAGCCCCAGGAATAACAGCAGCGTCGAGGGTTTGAAGAGGCCCACAGGCAGCGACGTCAGGGGGCCGAGCAGGCCCACGTGTGCGGCAGCGACGTCGGGTGGGTAAAGCAGGTCCCTTGGTGTAGCAACGCCGTCGGCAGGCAGGGGAGGCCCACAGGCAGCGACGTCGGGTGGGTAAAGCACGTCCCTGGCTATAGCAGCAGTGTCGGCAACAGGGGAGGCCCACAGGCAGCGACGTCGGATGGGTAAAGTACATCCCTGGGTGTAGCCGCGGCGCCGGCAGGCAGGGGATTTCGTCTGGGGACTCGCAGGTGTGGCAATGGTGGCGGGGGAAAAACCGAGGAGGCCCGCGGTTGCGGCGGGTCGAGAAGATATCTGGCGTCCCCCGGGTGAGACAAAGGAGGCCGCGACGTCGGATGGATGTTTCTGAACTGCCGCCTGAATTTTGTGTTGGGTGACCAGCACCCAGCTACCCGTCCTCGAAATAAACGCCAAAACACGCTGGGAAGCAGTGCCGTGATTAGTCCGTTAATGGCGTTGGTGTCGTCCTTGCAGTGGAGTTTTCAGAGACCTAAACTGTGGCGCCATATTGAGTCCGTTAAAGGTTCTCTGAAGGTGAGCAGCCGTAATTAGTCCGTTAAAGGCTGGGCCTAAACCGCTGTGTCACCAACTCCAGGAGGTCACCAGTTGTGAGGACCAGAGATTAAGACAGGTAGCTGGGTACTGATGATTTATTTACAGACAAACTGAGTTGACATAGACAGGTGCGGATGGATATGTAGTGCAGTCTCGCACCGCAAACAGAAACGACTCTGAGACAGTAAATTTGTGTTTTCTCACAGACATACATTTAGATATAATTAGGCGTACAAATAATGGAATTGCATGTGTTATACATCGGCGGAAAGGCCGCGGAACGCTCTATTGGATGGAAGTAAGAACAACGCGACTTGATGATTGGTTACAATGAAAATAGGGAAAAAGCGTTGTCCTTATAATAGTATCGAAAACAAATTAAGGCAGCGGGTAATTAGTATCATTTATGGTCTCAGAAATGTTTTCGGTTCCAGAATCAGAAGAGTATAAGTCTTTGAAAATTTAAGTCACACTATTTTTACGTCAAACACATTAAGTGTATTAGTATGGCTGCATATAAATCATTTATTAGCGTTTGAGAAACGGGAAAGCACATTTCATGTAGTGAATTTCTTTGAAGATGTGTTTTTATGACATTTTTAGAAACATTTTCAAACAAGAGCCATTAGTATAACTAGCAAATATTATGTATACAGAAATTATGTATGAAAATTCGCAAAGAAATAAGTCTATTGGCATAACTAGCCTCGTTTCACGGGTAGAACCAGCTCCGTTTCAGGGAATCCCTTCTCACCCCCACCTCCTTTGGAGGAAGAGGGGGAGGGGGGCGACAGGATGAAACCCTAATATAAATCCTCTTAGGGATCCCCACCATAACCCTGCCAAGTTTCATGCCCATCGGACCAGCCGTTTGGCCGTGATTGAATGACAGACGGACGGACAGACATTACGCCCATTATAGTAAGATATGTTTTATGGCAAATTAGCAAATACCAACTAGTTCGCAAATGTAACGATGTATTTTTATTGATAAAAAAAATTATGATGACGATAAATTACGAAAAAGTGTTGACCTTTGTTTTTTCAGAAAACCAGTGATGAATGCACCTGTCAAGAGCCAAATGAGGTTAGGTGAATAGGCGACAAATATCTCCCTTTTGACAGCAGCAGAACCTCTCTTTGATCGCGGAGGAAAAACCAAATGAAACAATGTAAACAGGCACAGCTGGAAAAAGTTGCCTTTTCTGGGTCAGAGGGAAACGCTACCAAAAGATAATAACTGCTGAAAAAGCGCCGAAAAGGATGATGTCAGCCGAAGGGTGAAAAGGAAATAAAAGTCGAAGCGAAAAGAGAGTTGAGAGGAAATTGCAATAGAAGAGCAAAGTCAAAAGCAAAAAAACACGAGAGAGAGAGAGAGAGAGAGAGAGAGAGAGAGAGAGAGAAGGGGGCAAAATGCTTAGAAATTGAATTGCGCTTATTTCTACAGATACTTTTCACCTTTTGCTGGTAAAAGAGCAAAAGTCGTTTGCGTTCGGGACCTGAGAAACTGACCTGAAACAACCCTTAGAAGTAAAAACAATTTGTATCTGGAGGAGGATATTATCAGCGATATTGCTGATATATTTAAAATGAACTGCATTTCTCGTACCACTGCATTTCCTCCTCTGTTGGTGATGTACTATTTTGTACTTCGTTGATTAGCTACGTTGTTTGCACGTGAGACCTTTCGCTTAAAAGACTCGGGAAAAGATCCACATTTACTTTTATTTGAACCCACTCTCATTTAAACCCTTCCGTTTCTGTTGTGCAGTGGTCAGCGCGTTTCTGGAATCCTCTCTGGCTCTCGCGGTCTGATACTTCGACCGGCATTTAATCAAAGCCGCTCGTTTGAAGCTTAGCCCTCATTCTCTCATATGCCATTGTTTTTCCAGCAAGAGAATTGGAAGGCATAAAAGATATATATGCACAAGAAAACAGCATTTTCTATTGATTTTGAAGAAAAAATTAGTTTATCAGTTGGGCTGGTGTTTTAAGACTTATCTCCACGAGACATTGTTGCAGAATTTAATTGATTCAGATTTGTCGAAAACAAATTTCACATAAATGAAAACCAGCCTGGAAATGTACAAACAAGGTCGATTTAGCTCGAGAGAAATGTGTAAGTTGTATAGATTTTAAGCAGTGTAGTCTGGTCCGAATGGCAACAAAACTAGTATAGGGCTGTCAAATTTCCGTCAGAAAAACTCGGTTGTAAGATTTGGCTATCCTACGAAAACAGTACTGGAAGGTGGCACACTTCCCATTTGTCCAGAATGTCGAAGAGGGACTACTCCTTTCTCTTCCAGACATTCAACAGTTTTGAATGTTTTATGCTTACTTTATTTTTCAACTAAGTCTCTATAGTGTTAATATATTCTATTTATCATTTCTCTTGAAGGGGGCTGGTTAAAACCCGTCATGATGATACCATTTGTTATTTTTATTCTTTGTTGTGTTCCACATTTAAATATCACTTGGCCCTGTGAATGTATAGTATACACATACATAGATACACACATAGCTATATATTATATATATAATATATATATATATATATATATATATATATATATATATATATTATAAAAGATACTCATATAGCCAGAGTCTTGACAAATCCACAGCTATGTACCCATACATAACTGTGGGTTTGGTTCTCCATGGAAATGACTGTAAAATAGAAAGACATAGAAAATAACAACTAAGAACTATTATACATTTATTGAGCACAATCTACAAAATTAAAAGATGCAAAGCTAGTAAACTTAGTAAATCACCACATGAAAACCTGGGTTAGAACATCGTTTTGACGGACTTCATCCTTCACCCTCACTTGCATTCACTTTATCTCTGCTACTTTTAGTTTTCTGTAAAAGAAAACTATAGGACTGGCTTTTTGCCTCTCTGTCCTCCCTCGGATCTTGAAAGCTACTGAGGTCAGAGGGCTGCAAATTGGTATGCTGATCATCCACCCTCCAATCATCAAACATACCAAATTGCAGCCTTCTAGCCTCAGTACAGTTTATCTTATTTAAGGTTAAAGTTAGCCATGATCCGCCGACGTATCATCGTTTAACCGCATCTTCATCTGGGGAGCAACTGAGGGCTGCCCGGTCTGTGGCTGAGAGTTTTAATACTGCAGTGCATGGAGACTTTCATACAGGATTGTACGCTGCAAAGAAAACTCGATCGCGCCCGAAGAAACATCTCGCATTTTTAACTTATTATTAGTAGGAAGTCATACCACAGGTGAAAGTAAATCACTGGATATAGTTTAAACGAAGGTACATGGACGGTGACCGTGTTGTCTGAAATTCCAGAAAAATAATGACATTGATTATTAAATACAGGAATTGAATATAGTAGATTGAGAGCAAAAAAAAAAAAAAAAAAAAAAAAAAAAAATCACCATTTATTTAAAGATATTCTGTATACACATTCAGCGACCCCACTACATTCCTTTTACAGTAGCTATTCAAATACGTGCTACTCACGATATATGGTAGTGGTAGTTTTAAATCAATTTATGGTTCGAAGTCCGTGTATACTACATGCATCATACATGGCTTGTAAGTTTTTGTTACTGTGGTTACTATATATATATATATATATATATATATGATATATATATCTATATATATATATATTATATATCTATATATGTATGTATATAAATGATTATATCCTGAAAGTATACGTATAGGTTCATGTATATGTATGTATATATATACATATGTATATATATATATATATATATATATATATATATATATATATATATAACAAAATGCTCATATAAATTGAGCAGAGGCAACAAAAGAATGCTGCTACACAAAGATTCATATGACACAAGTTCAAATTTTTTAGCACGAATTTCCTAAGTCAGCATTTCCAGAAATAATGCCTATGTCAACAATGTAAGAGCGAAGTGTAGAAACAAAGACAAATCATCCAACATAAATAAAGTACATAAATGCATACATGCAATATAAGTAAGAAGGAAGTTTATAATGCTTATGTTTTAAGGTTGTAGAACACCAACTATTATTGTTAAACTGAAGCATCAGCACCGTTGCCCGTAAGACTGCGCTAGACTTTTGCAGAAAAGGAAACAAATGGGCATCAGTATCAGGGTGGGCAGCGCATTCTGAATATTTATATGACTTCCAGAGGTGACGGCACTAAAGGCAACGGGAAAAGTTCTCTCTGATGCTGGAATAAGATTTATGGAGGAGCGCTAAACGAGACATCTTCCGTTGATGGTATAAATCATCATTACGATTGTTGGGAGGAGGAATACCTTCACCTTCAATGGTTCTGTCTAATGTCAAGATTGCAGAGGCGTCGTAACTTCCGGAAAGAAAATATTATTCCATTAAAGGCAATATTAAATATTTTGAGGTAAATGGCATTACACCTCATTTCTGTTGACACTGGAAGCCTTGTGGGTAATACATAGGATTTTGGAACAGGTGTTTTCGTTACCGTAGTCAAGAAACTTTGGAATCAAATTTGACACCAATTACGGGAAAATCGGAATTGTTATGCACGTTACGATGCGTGTCGAGTAAATTATGGACTGAAGGTGTGCTAATTTAATAGTTTTGAGTTTATTGAGCGTTTAGTTTCCTACTCTACACCTATGCCAAGTAGTGGAGAAATGCAACAAGATCTGCCTTATCTGAATTCCGCCTTACCTTATTTTCTATGCCAACGTCGTGGAACAAGTTAGGTTTCAGAACACGAAATGTTGCAAGGGAAAGCTTTCGCCATTTAATTCTTTTATATGATCATTTACTTTTTTTTTGTTTCTTCTGTTTGCGTTGCTTCCATCAACTTTAAATATTTAAATATTTAGGATATATAAGTGCAAACAAATATGAGATTTCATATGATCAATATATTTTGATAAATTACCCTTGAGAAAATCGAACAGCAACAATTCTCTTCTCTGCAACTCGAGACCCGTTCCCTTTTCCCCGAATTACGTAGCTGAGATTTTTATTTGCTCAGTTTGTCATCTTAGTCGCGATTTTGACGCCTGCGAGCAACTATCTCTTTTATTCAAAAGGATGGGCTTTTTATATTTACATTTTGTGTACGAATCCAACCGCTTCTTGTATTCAGTAGTGAAACTAGCTTTCTTCAGTAATACAACGTTTCCGTAGGGGGTTAGTGCCATCAGTGCACCCTCATGTAGTACACCGTAGGCATTACATGAGGTTCTTTGCAGCGTGCCTTCGGCCCCTAGCTGCCACCCCTCTCATTATCTTTACTGTAACTCCTTTCATATTACTCTCCACCCTCTCCTAACACTTGATTCATTGTGCAACTGCAAGGTTTTCATCTGTTTACACATTTCAAACCTTTTACTCTCAATTTCCGTTTCAGCCTGAATGACCTCAAAGGTCCCATTGCTTGGCCCCTGGCCTGAATTTTAAATTTAACTATATTCAAGTAATACAACGTAATCGCAATATTAAACATAGTTGGATGTTCATTGCCTGCTGTAGCTTGTCAATTTCTTATCGATGTAATTTAAAAATGAATTTGATTGTCATAGGTTTATACGTCATATTCCTCTTATTCTTCAAATTCTGCAAGGTTTGTGTAGCTTTGAAATGTAACCATTCGCTTGCTGTTATGTACCTAAGCACTACTTATTATATCTAAAATAAAAAATAAACCATAAATAACATTCCACTTAGGGAAGCCGAGAGAAAGATGAAACTACAGGTAGAATTATTGAAGGTGGGAGGAGTGTTGGGGAAGATGTAATTCCACCGTAACATTTGACCCTCCTCACACCAAAGTGATTTATCACAAAGCTCATTACCTCAGATTATATTTACCGGTGGTGGGCAGGATCTGGTAGTGCGGACAGTCTTTCTGTCACTATGTTTCGTCTGTCATCGATAAAGAATCTTTTGTGTGTGTGAGTGTTTACGTATATGCAATGTGGGGAATATACATGCACACAAACATGTATATTTCTGTCACCACCTTTCATTTGCATCTTCTGTTCTGAGAGCCACTTGCTCATAAACCCTTCTTCGGCATTTCTCTCTTTGGCATTGCCGTGTTCCCCCTACATCTTTTATATAACCCACCTTTTATCACCAACTTTGCACTAGGTCTCTGTTGACCTAGGCCTAGAATTATATAAATAGAAGTTCCTTGATCATTTTCGCAGCTGAGAGAGAGAGAGAGAGAGAGAGAGAGAGAGAGGAGAGAGAGAGAGAGAGAGAGAGAGCATTTGTAATAGAGGATAGAAAAACAGACGTGAGTGTTCATTACCTCGTCAAAATTTAAGCCATCAAGACTGAATTGCATTAACGAGACAATCCTCACCTTACCAGGTTGAACCAAATGAAACAATTCACAAGATATCCATCAGAATCTTTTTCCCCTTCCGTTCGTTCAAATAAAAAATTGACCCTTATAAATGTTCCCCTCTCTCTCTCTCTCTCTCTCTCTCTCTCTCTCTCCTCTCTCTCTCTCTCTCTCTAGTTTTATTATGCCCATATTCAAGAGAACGGCGGAGGGACGGGGTAAATTAATTAAATGAAAAATCTACCCTTTCCTGAACGAAACACAAAAACAAACGTAACTGAATCACAGGTCATGAACAAAATACGTACACCATTTTACCACCCGGATGCCCGGTGTCAAATGAAGCATTCTTTAGTGGAAGTGCCTCAGTGGCGTGGTTGGTTTGGTGTTTGCTTCTCACCTCGGTGGTCGCGGGTTCGATTCTCGGCCATTATATTGAGGAGCAAGAGATGTGTATTTCTGGTGAAAGAAGTTTACTCCCGACGTGGTTCGGAAGTCACGTAAAGCCGTTGGTCCCGTTGCTGAATAACCACTGGTTCCATGCAAAACGTAAAAACACATACGAACAAACAAAACAACAAACTTCTTTAGTGGTCCAGGTCACAACTATACTTTCCCCTTTCAGTCAATCCGGGTTTGCACCTTCAATTAAGAAGCTCCCGAGCTGGTGCTGTCTCTTTCTGTATGGACATGATTCATGGTGTAACCGTGATTCTGTGTAAAAACTTTGTGTCGGGCTGAAAATAAAGCTTAAATGGGAGAATATGCAGATAGCAGGCTAATGACAGAAATAGTAATACTAGAAATTTTCAGTGGCCGTGGGTTAGATTCTCGGACATTCCACTGAGGGGTGAGAGATGAGTATTTATGGTGATAGAAGTTCACTCCCGACGTGGTTCGGAAGTCACATAAAGCCGTTGGTCCCGTTGTTGTATAACCACTGGTTCTATGCGACGTAAAAACACCATACAAACAAAACAAAACTAATGCTAGAAATTACGAACGTTCTGCTTGTAATGACATAGTAATGAAATGGGGAAGTAGATGTTTTGGACATGTCCCTCAGCACCATCCCAGGGAAAACAGACAAATTTGGAAGACCCAGACCCACTTGCATGAGAACTATTTGACTCGGGACTGGAAGTGAGAAGAGAGAGATTCGTGGAAGTGAAAGCAGAGGGCAGACATGGGTAGCGGGATTTCTCAGAGGCCCTTTTAAAAAAGCGTCGAAAGCGATGTTGTTGATGATACAAATTTTCTGTCCAGTAAAAGGTTGAGTGAAAATGCTAAGAGAAATTGTAGAAAAAAGAGCGTTTTTGTATGATTGCGTTTGTCTTTCAGACTTGGGGAGTGTATCAAAGGAAAAACGACATTGCTGGTAATTTAAAGTTTAATGACTTACCTATCACCAGTTGCAGAGAGTTGTGAGATCATCTTTGTCATATATCAGCGCTTGCACGTGATGTCATATTCTCAGTTTTCAGGGACAGCCTATAAATAATTCGTCGGTGTTGGTTTGTTTCTTTTCAGTTCTGCCGTTTTTGGAAATGATTGTGTTCACCGATGAGTTACGGTTTTATTATTATCATTTATGAAAGTAATGCCCATGAAATTGTCACTGAACGTAATATTTCTACCGTAGCAGATAATTATGGTTTTTAATCGCCGGACAAAGAGGCAATTAGAAATTTATCATGACTTTCACGGTGAACGCATGCAGGTCGGTATGAGAGAGAGAGAGAGAGAGAGATGAAGAGAGAGAGAGAGAGAGAGAGAGAGAGAGAGAGAATAATTGCATCACAAAAGACATATACTATGACCTTTCAGAACCTTCAGTTTGGAGTGAGTAAATGTGAAATTAAATGAACTCAGTCGCAGTCTCAAGGAGATGAACCAACTTTACTGTGATTGAAGAAAGATTAAGATTTAAAAATTTCTTAATTGTTGGGGAGGGAGGGAAGGGGGGGGGGGGGGTGGGGGGGGGGTTGTATCTATGTCACTGTTTGGGCCATTTTGGTTGTCGTATTCAGTCGACTTCGCCTGATGTGATCATATAGCCCTTGTTCCCTAAATCTTAGTATCATTGCCTTCTTCAATAAATATATGTAATATGTATATATATTATATATATTTATATACATACATATATATATATATATATATATGTATATATATATAGTTTTTACCTGGGAAGGAGCTTGAATTCTGAGCAGGGAAATAACCTTTATGCTTTTATATTAGGAAAGGGAAGTGATTCACGTGCCATGCGGTTTCATTCGTATCTGTCTATTTCTTAGGGTTCAGGCAAAACTTAACAAGAAAGGAATGAGCTGAGGGCTCTACTCATCAGGGAGATATTGTAGGTAAACGCTTTGGTTTACTTTAAAGTCGCACATATTTACACTAACCAAAAATCAGAAGAATGGGGAATAAATTGGGCAGGTAAACAGAATCCTGCTAAATAACTAAATTGGGGGAATAAAGAGATAACTGAAGAATGTCTGGAAGAATTCATATCAGTGGCACTGTAGAGATAAGGGGCAATGGTTTGGGACCATGGCAAGCAGAGTACAATGAAAGGAAGGGTCCACAGCCAGCGTCTCTGTCTGCAGTTGAAAATGCACAAAAGTTACGGGAACGAAAGGAATCCGCATAATCAAGGAAAAGATCATGATGGTGCACAGAAGGTACCAAGGTATCTTGATTTCGCGACACAAGATACCCATATGAATTAAATAAATGCGGTGTACTGATTGAAGTCAGGTCTAATATGGAAACTTTCATCTTGAATATGAACTTTCATCTTTAATATGAAAAGGAAAAATCAGTGAAAGAATAATAATGTCGGGCTGATGAAAGAAATTCTGATCTGGGGAACTTTACCTTGTCAGAGCAATGTCCTCACCATAGACATGAATGGAGGAACACTTGAAAGGGCTTTCACTGGAATAAAACTTATGCTTAAGCAAGGTAGCCACATAGTCAAGGGAAGAGCCCTGAAGGAGAGGGGGAGGGGTCAAAGAGAAAGATGATTCCGTCTCTGTAGCCAAACTGTCTAACACTCCTTGTGGGTCGGGTCGGTCCTTTTATGACCTTTAGTCAGGATCACTTTTCTTATTTTCCCAGATGCGGCTGTAATCGTTTGGTTCTTGATATTCTGTTCTCTATGAGCATGAGCTTGGACCTTTGGCATGCTCCCTTGACCCAATCAACTGCATGGCAAGGCAGGCTACATGGTGGGTTGGTTGCTGTGGGGTTCTGAAACACTCTCCTCTCGTTAATCCCTTTCACTGGCTCTTCCTAGCCTATGACACCGATTTGTCTACAAGCAGCTTCATTTCCTGGAACAGAGTTTTTTCAGAGCAATCACAGGTCCAAAGCAAAGCAAAGATTAATTAGTGTCCAGGGGACAGTAATTAAGAGATTAAGAATGGGCAAATGTCAGTCAGCTGGATGATGGAAAATGATTGCTCCTCTGAAAGGAATGAAACAATTTAAGTTCTATGCTAATTTCATTTAAAAGCATAAAAGTTATATTTTACTTTTATTTCCTTCTGTAAAGCTGGGAAGGCGAGTTGGCTTGGGAAGGGTGTCCCTTTGTAGCAATTTCCCTGTTAAGACAGGTTAGTATGTCTTTAACACAAGGTTCACCTAAAACTAAAAAGCTAAACCCTAGACCAGTAATAGAAATAGAAAACATGGTATATAGCAAATAAATAGCTATAATAGAGCGGGGCCAAAATCAATGCACTAGCCTAAAGCTAAAGAGCTAGAAGGAAGTAAGGAGTCCGATAAAAGAGAAGACCTTGAAATTACCTACCTAATTAATAAATCTAAATTCGTGAATGACCACAAATCACTCATACCAACAACGGTGTAAACCATCAAAAACTATAACAAGATATCAATATGAGTATATACATAGATCCTGTACGCTCATGTTGAGGCATAACCAGTCTACTAATTCCTTTGGAGGATGCAGATAAGTGTCCACGGAGTTGCTGGAGACCACCAGTCCGGTACATCAAGGGAGTTTCTAAACACTGGGTCAGACCAATAAACAGAAGACGTCTCCCAAAGGAAAATATAAAGGTGTTTTAGCCTCTCTAAGTGACTCCTCACGAGCCTCGACAGCCCAGACGTGCAAAGCAGCACCAAGACCCTCAATATGCCGGGGTAATGCAGAAGCCTCTCCTACAGAGCTGGGATCCAGCGCCAGCCCTGTCTACCTGTGGACTCCTCTGATGGGGGAAAAAGCAAGGAGGGCAGGTCGCAAGTGACACAAGTCCTTGCGAGGCAAAGAGATGAAAGCCATGATCAGTAAATATGCCGCAGGTGGCTCTTCATACACCGGTGGGTTAAAACTAGAGGAATATGAAGAAGTAAATCTTCCAAAACAACATAGCGGTGTCAAAAATAAAATTATGATATGGCCCGAACTGTCCTGGGAAGGCGACATGCTTTTCCAGCGCAACACTTGCACCATCACTCACACTCCAATGAAAGTAAACAATAACAAAAAGCGTTAATAGGGTTGTTCGATAATTAGCTACTAGAAGAAGAAGCAACAGCAACACTTTCATAATATTTAATGTAATACACAATTAACAATGCACATTAATACTTAACAATAAGAACCAAAGAAAATATTGCACTCGACCAAGGCTGATTAGAAAGTACAAACTTAAATTATTTGCACTTACTTGACAGACAGGTTGCCACGAAAATAACAGATTAAGAAATTGAGAATACTGATTAAAGTTGTACAAGAAATAACACTACCTACACTGTGGAACTCCAATTGATTGCTTGCTTATTTAGGGGTTTTAAGCTAATGTTTGTTTCTCGTCTTGGATCCAGCTTTAGCGTAGACAGTAGCTGATAGCTGCAAGTTGCAAGGGATCAAGGGTTCAAATTGCACCATTGCAGATTGCAAGAATCCTGGTAAGGTCTCCAATATTATAGTGTTACCTGGGAAGGAGCTTGGACTCCATGCAGGGAAATTGCCTTTATGCATTTACTAGGAAAGTGATTCATGTACCATGAGGTTTCATTTGTAGCTGTCTATTTCTTAGTTACACTAACCAAAAATCAGAAGAATGGGGAATGAATTAGGCAGGTAAACAGAATCCTGCTAAATAACTAAATTGCAGGAATAAAGAAATAACTGAAGAATGTCGGGGAGAGTTCACTTCAATGGCACTGTAGATATAAGGGGCAATGGTTTGTGACCATGGCAAGCAAAGCACAGTGAAAGGAAGGATCCACAGCCAGGGTCTCCATCTGCAATTGAAAGTGCACAAGGTTATGGGACAGAAAGGAATCCGCATAATCAAGAAAAAGATCATGATGGTGCACGGAAGGTGCCAAGGTATCTTGAGTTCACGACACAAGATACACTGATGAGTGAGTTGAATAAATGTGCTTCACTGGTTGAAGTGAGGTCTAATATGAAAACTTGCACTTTGAAAATGGAAAGGAAAAATCAGTGAGAGAATAAAAATGTTGGACTGATGAGAGAACCTCTGATCTGGGGCACTTTACCTCGGTAGAGTGTTGTCTTCACCTTAGAGAGGAATGGAGGAAGAATTGATGGGCTTTCACTGGAATAAAACTCTGAGTTAAGCAAGATAGCTAGCCACATGGTCAAGGGAAGGGCCCTGAAGGAGCATGGAGTCAACGGGAAAGATGCTTTTGTCTCTGTAAAAAAAATATCTCTAACGCTCCTTGTTGGTCATGTAATCCAGACCTCTGGTCTGGATTACTTTTCTTCCTAGATGGGGCTGTAATTGTTTGGTTCTTGATACTCCATTTTCTATGAGCATGCCTTGGATCTTTGTTGCACTTCCTTGACCTGGTCAACTGCATGGCAAGGTAGGCCACGTGGTGGTTTGGTTCCTATGGGCTCGGAAACTCTCTTCTCATTAATCCTTTTCACTGGCTCTTCCTAGCCTAAGGCACAGCTTTGTCCTCAAGTGACCTGAAACAGAGATTTTCAGAGCAGTCACAGGTTCAAAGCAAAGATTAATAGTGTTCAGTGGGCAGTAGTTAAGAGGAGGGGCAAATATTTTTCCATAGCCTTGCTGTCAGTCAGCTGTATGATGAAAGATGATTGGGATTTTATGAAAGTAATGAAACAATTCAAGTTTTACATCAATTTGTTTATGAGCATGAAAATTATATTTTTATTTCCTTCTGTAAAGCTGGGAAGGCGAGTTGGCTTGGGAAGGGTGTCCCTTCGTAGATATGATATATATATATATATATATATATATATATATCTATATATATATATATATATATATATATATATATATATATATATATATATATTATTATAACACACTCACAGGAGATGGCTGAGTGTACCATCAAGCAAGGAAACTAAAAGTCACTATTGAAGAAATCAGTGGTACTAAGACTATCTGGTCACATCAGGCGAAGTTGACTGAATACAAAAACAGTGGCAAAGATGCATGGCCCACTCCCCCACCTGTCCCTCCCCAAAATTAAAACACACACACACACATAATATATATATATATATATAATGATATATATATATATATATAATGTGTGTGTGTGTGTGAATGTCCTTTAATATCCAATTCGCTCTACCTGGGAATTAATATATTTTCATATATGTTAACCGAAGGCAGGGTTGGTAATTGTTTGTTTTAAAAAAAATATTTAAATCAGTGATTTATTTGACTTTTTGTGTTTATTTGATTTTAAAATTTATTTGGTTTTTTGGTTTTCTTAGTGTTGATAGGTGAATGTAAGGTACGTCATTTAGTGTAATTATTAATTATACAGCAGATAATACCAAGTAAATTTTAAAATTTCATGGATTTGGTTTTTGGTTTTCTTAGATCTTTTTCAAAATGTATTTTATGACAGAATTACTATTGATTTATCTTATAGGTTTCTAGTTCTGGCCTAAAGAATGTACTTGCAATTTTTTATATAAATAAAGATATATATATATATACTATATATATATATATCTATATATATATATATATATATATATATATATATATATATATATATATATATATATGATTTATCACATCACCGTGATTCATATATACGCGTTAAGCTACAAATGTCCTTTAATATCCAATTCCCTCTACCTCGGATTAACATATTTTCATATATGTTAACCGAAAGTTAATTTTTTTTTAGTTGATAGGAAATTCGTCGGTTCATTGGCTCGAACCACGGAACCAAGAATTCAGGACGTACTACAGTGAAGTGGAGCGAATTAGATATTAAAGGACATTTGTAGCTTAATGAACGTATATATTATATATTATATATTATTTATATATATATATATATATATATATATATATATATATATGATATATATATATATATATATATATTATATATATATATATATATAATCTATATATATATATTTGAAAACATTAAATGAGATCCCGTTGTTTTATGTAAAAATAAAAGACTTCCTAAAGCCAACTTCAAATGAGTTTTGAGGCTCTAACGCGAAAGTCGAAAATTAAGTCGTGATATTGAAGAAGTTTTCTGGAAGACATTATGTTAAGTTGGGGAAATGAGGCCACCAGATGATTGGGACCCAAAGCGACGACGAAGAACTTGAATTTGGCCAAAATTATGATTTGTGTATTTGAAGGTATCCCACTTGGACTATGACAATCGACTGGGAGGAAAAATTGATACCACGTTTAATAAGCGCTTTCACGTTTGGTATACACTTCCGCAGCAGCTCTTGGTCAGCTCTTTATTCCAACTTTTCCTCCGGACAGTAACTGTTGTCACAGCGTCTGTGAACGCTTTTTGAAGGTTCGCAAGTCATTTATTGCAGTGCACCCGTATGAGATACTTGTATGTATTAGACCATGTTACGTATCATTCAATATAAGTGTAGATTTTCTCGGCAAAACCAGTTTTCAAGGGGTGAGAAAACGCTGAGAACGGGAAACAGTTTGATGAAGAAAAAAAACTGGACTATTCTTTTCACTTGTTTTGATAAATGCTGCTACTTTAATATTTGGAACATTTAATATACTCAGGAAGCCTTATGTTGTGCGCCAATTCAAAGCTACTGTAGATTATTACATTATTTCGTAATACAGTAATTATATAAATGATTTACGGCAACCGTTAAAAAACACCATTTGTAAAAACAACTTCTGCTTCTCAATAGATGGCGCCACTGTCAAACACTCGCACCATAACTCTTGTAAGTATACAACTGTCAGAGCTTCATGATCGTTGTTTCTGGAGGTTGAGAGCCAATTCGCCGGTCCCTGACCGGTAAGACCGTGAGAGGCTTTTTACTTAGTACGTGTTTGTCAGGGTTTGCGTGATGGTCTGTACGTGTAGTTAAAAGTGTGCAGTGGTTAGTGTTGATGTGTTTTTACCGTCGGTATCGCGTTTGTATTCAAGATTTCCAATTTGTGTCCTTCAGATTAGAAACTGGTAAGTTTCGAGAAATTTACATGTTTAGTCTATGATAGCCGTTACCAATCTGTTAGTTGAAATTTCGGAAAACTTTTCCATTTTGTTTGCCTCTTTTATGTATTATACAAATGGATTGTCAAAGCATACACATTTAATTTATTTTAGCATTTGTTATTTAGGTAGATCTAGATTGATGGTTAACATAATGAATTGTCAGCGGTGTTATTGGCGTTATCATAGGCTGTGCAAGGAAGCTGTGAATAAGCTAAATAACGTGAGCAACCATGATTCAGTTAATGGGTTTCTAAAATTTTTTACATAATCAGTAACGAATGGGAAATTACAAACCTGAAGAGCTCTAAACAAATATCTTTTTTATAATACATTTGGGTAGGTTTTGGTAACTCGGCGTCCGGTATTTCTTTGGAAATTGGAGTTTCATTTACTACTTAGGTTGTTTAGATAAGAATTTAGTTATTTTTGGGGGTTTAACCAGAGCAGTTTGTCAAATACCCTACTACCGTATTAACTGTATCATAAATATTATGGTATCATTTTACAGCAGTTCCAACTTATTCTTGCTTTTGGCATGAAAAATGACTCTATATTTTGGGGGGAAATTAATCATTTCCGAAATATGAGTGTATACTATATGATCACCAACCTTGTGTGCCTGGTCGTATTTGGACCCTCTTAACCTCAGAGGTTGGCATAAATCCTTTTGGAAGCGTTCATATGTGTAATTATCATTTTTTTTTTCTGTGCGCTTAGGTGCCTTACAAACTGTATTCTGTAAGTAATATTTTCGTTTATTTTTTATATAAAACATGTTTTATATTAGGTCTATGGAAAATAGTAAGGTGCTACAGAATTCAATAACTTTATTTCTGTATATGTATTGCCTGGCAACGGAGCTGCTGCTGCTGCATTTAGTTAACCTGATAACTACTGTATCATCATCATGCTTAGAGAAGTTGGTATCACTTTCATTTGCCCAGGCCTTGCTCTTCATCCTCCCTTGGGATTGTTATTCACTTCAAACTTAGGCTGGGTTTTAGGCAACCGAACCTAATAAGCATTTGCCTTTAAAAGGTACACGCCAGCTGTATATTGCATTTTATAGTTCGACAATTATTACCAGTGTAAAGATGTTTATTTTTAGTATGGTACGTTGCAAACTAATTTGTATTAATTTTCAGTTGAATTGCATGTGAGATGAGGGAAATTTTTTCAAATTTCTAGGCATGTTGTTTTGTCCCAGGGTTAATTAAAGCTTTCTTAGTCATCTGATCTCTGCGCTGCTTTTCAGGGATTGCTGGAACCGACGATCCGCTAAATTTCCGTTAACATTCGGACATGAGTCAAATTATTTCAAAGTTTGACACAGAAACTTTATTCTACTGAGTTAAAGTTAACAATCAAGAACCAAGTCACTAGTAATGACTTTTTTTTATTGCACTGAATCATTGGCGAGATCTTGTGCAAATTCTCGAATATTCAAAAGTTTTATGAAAAGTCATTCAAGTCTTGGAAAATGATCAGGTTCTGTCTTTGGAGTCGACTCTTGGTGTAATGCAATAATGATTGGGGTCAGATAAAAGAAACTTAGTATATAACAATTCATTTATTTACTTATAATTTGTTTCTATTTCAGAGCGATTCATGAGGTGAGGTATCAAGAAAGAAGAAAGGTAAGTGAAAATAAGTAATTTTGCCAGGAACGTAATTTTCTTCGTACTGCAAATGCCATGGATTTGACTTCAAAGATACTGGATAGCGCACTATTAGCATATATAATATACTATTAGCATATATATGTATATATATTATATATAATTATATATATTATATATGTATAATATATATATATATATTGTATTATATGTGCATTATACACTACATAGCGATATTTAATATACGTATTGTGTTCATGTCTGTTTGATAGAACAGTTTGTTGTTCAGCCAAAGGTTAGCACACTCATGGGTTCTTGGTGTCAGGTGTAACTAAACCATCCATTTTGCGGCGACTGAGGCATTTGTTGGTTGAATGTCCCAGTCTTGGGAATCTTAAGACACAGGTTTCCTCTTTTGGGGACATGGCAGGGAGGGACATTTCATCCTAAGTACGATTCTCTGGGAGGATTGTAATGTTGAGAGTTATGTATCGGTAGGAGGGCCCACGCAACAAAATTTTAAGTCTTACACCTAATGTGTGTATAGCAAAAGTTATTTATAGATATATATATATATTATAATGTATGTGTAATAGATATTTATATGAAACTCCCTTTAGATTTTTAAAATTAACTAATTTTACTACGGCATCAACGACCTAGTTGCGACGCATGTTTTGGTAACTTTGAATTTATTGTAAATATGGTGTTAATGTCTGTTCATGCTAACAGTATTATGGAGGTATGCGAATCTGTCTTTGCGCATTAAAAAAAAAGGTGACAATTCGATAATTGGTCTGGATCTCAATCGCTTGACACACTAAACGTTAAGCACGACTCACCAGGTATTTCCCTTGATTTTTGGTAACTGTTTGACATGTAAGATCGTTTGAGTTATGTTATTGACTTGACGTAATAATACTCAATCTGTTTAGAACGTGATCTCTCCAAAAACCTTTAGTTTGATAGTCAGATAGCAGGTTGGTAATAATGGTAGGTTTCTTTGTATTAATGAACGATTTGTTTTAGTATAAAACAATAGGATCTTAGAGTAATGAAGGGCAATAGTTTGTCTTGCACTCCCAAAACAAACATAGCTCCTAAAACTAATAATAGTAGTTGGCTGAGCCCTCGTTAATTACCATGGCTAAACTTATTCCATAAAATGTTTGACTTGGGTCCCTTTTATACTAATAAACATGTTTAGTTTCTTTTTTAATAATGCAAATTCAGTTTAACTGAACTTCAATTTGCTGTAAGTGTGAGTGCACGCTGCTGTGAGCTTGTGTAGGCATGGCTAGTGTTGATAGGTGAATGTAAGGTACGACATTTAGTGTAATTATTAATTTTACAGCAGATAATAAAAGTATTAAAATAGTAGTTAGTCTTTAATAGGGGTAAGTTTGTAATTGGTTGCATTTAATGGTTTATCAAGTTGTTGGGTTGTGGCAAAACAGTTACACCAAGGTGTCAATGGCCATAATCAATTAGTCACTGAAACCCTCCCGTCTCTCTTGACACAGCCAGGAGAGTTGGGCTAGTGATGTGAAAGTCATCGTCCATAATCGCTCACTTGTGGTTGAGAACGATTAGGAATAGTGATGTAATACATTCACGATTTCTTAAACTTCACTGTTTAGGTTATTATATCTTTTAAAATTAAGGCTGTTCTACGATTATTTGTTGGTTGGATCTTCTGTTTTACTATTTTCCCTTAATTGCTTTGTCATCGATCTTATGAATAAATTGAATTCTAAGATACTTTAAGTACTTTGTCTCTGCCTATGTCCTTGGGTATCAGGCACTTCTACAGGGGTGAGTTTTTACTTGGGCTAGTGAAGAGTCAAGAGGTATAGATAACAGAATATACCAGGTCATTGAATCGTGTGTCTGTCCTCTTCCTCTTGGTATTGGAAGGTATGACTTGTATGACTATTATTTAAAGATTGCTCTCTCTCTCTCTCTCTCTCTCTCTCTCTCTCTCTCTCTCTCTCTCTCTCTCTCTCTCTCTCTCTCTCTCTCTCTCTCTCTCTCTATCCTTAACAGTGGACAGTGAGGGGTGCGTTCAGTTATTTGCTTGCAGTTGGAACATGTATTTGTTGAAGGTATCATGTATTCAGAAAGTGTTAGCTGCTTGATTTTTGATTGTCGAGAGACTGTTAAAATTCCCCGTGGATAAGGTTAATGAACATATGACACTGGCACTGAATAGCCAAACTGTTCCTGTGGCAGTTCGTAACTCCAGACTTTAATAAATCAAATTAAATCAACACCTGACACAGAAGCGGCACTGTTCTTTGCCAGAGATAACATCAGTGGTATTTTTAACTAGAAGGGTTAACCCTGAGTTTTATGTAAGTTTGTGATTTGTTGACCAGGTTCCATTCTTTTATCAGGCTTCAAGAAAGTGTACCCTGTGAAAAAAGTGAATTCAGTGGCAAAATAACGGGTTGTAAAATGTGCAAGATTTTAGCGTGATGAATAGCAAGATGTTCCTGGTGTAGATAAGGAAATTACATTAGAAAAAACTGATCCCAATATAAATTAGTGTGGAACGGCTACATTTTTTCTTCAATAAAGAATTTAGATTGATGTGCGTATATACATGGAAGGAGGAACTACTGGAAATTTTGATAAGTCTTCATAACTTTGACAGTTTTCGTATTGACTAGAAGGGGAGTAGCTAGATATAAATAAAATCATTTGACGGGAGAAGAACGTATGGAAAAAATTAACTAAATGGAAATGGGCATTGATTAAAGACTTTGAAATGGAAATACCTTGCAATTTAGTAGGAGTATGGAAGAATTTAATTTTATCAATGGTGTTCAAGAAGTTAGCAGTTAGTGTATATGGATATAGAATAATAGGAGGGAATGAAAATAGTGGTGAAAAGAGATTTAGGAATTAGTTGCAAGACAAAAATGATTGTGTCCACTATGTAAGAGGTACAGTCAATGATAAAATTTTGGCTGTTTTGACATTTTAAAAGTTAATCTGAGCACAATAAGTATTTTTCTTCTGAAATATAGAGAAAGCTTTATATATAGTTGGGTCTTTTATGATGCATATGAGAAGATGAGTGAAGAAAATTATTTTCTGTGCTGCTGAAGTAGATTTGTGAAAGAGGATGATAAGAGGCAAGTCTAAATGGCAAAATGCACTGTTTAGTGCATTTGGCATAAAGATTTAGACCGTGAGAAATCTGGAGTGAAGAAGAAAAAAGAACTAGACTTTAAATGGTTTTAAGTGGAGAATTGAGGCTAAAAGATAAGGAAAAGATCCATAATTTGACAATTTTTGGTGATGGCAAAGTGGCATTGGAATGAATGAGCAAAATATTGCATGGCAATATAAAGGTGAATAGCATAGTCTTGTGCAGATGGGGAAGGGTAGTTAGAGGAAATTTGATTGTCAGCTATTACTGGTGTCATTGGTAGAAGAATATGCTGCATGAAAGGTGGCTGATATCTTGAAGATTTTCAGGTTTATTTTTTCTCACTTTAGTATTTGAGTGGCAATCCTTTGATACCTTGTTGGTGCAAATGACCATCTCTGCACCCTCCTCTGGCACTTATCCTTGGACATGGCTAGGAAACCTTCTAGGATGAGCATACATTGGAACCCTATGCTCCAGCCTCCAAGGGCAGGTGCAAGCAGGGTTACCAGATGGTGCCTATAATAATTTTAATTTGGGATAATTAGAAAGTTGCCAAAAATATCACTGTTTCCATGTGTTTTCTAATATCCGAATATGCCAAAAATCCAGAATGTCAATTTTAATTTCAAATCTTGTTTATGAATATACTACAAATCGACAACATTGTTTATAGTTGATAAAAATTTCAGGGGTAAGGGGGCGTGGGATCTATGCATAATGCAGAGGGTGGGGAGGCTGCAACACAAAAGTTTAAAAACCCGTGTTAGGATCTTGTAGGCAGAGTAGCTTCAGGGCAAGCCTGTCTTTAAGTGTAGTGAAACACAGCATAGTGTATGTTATAAAGAAGCAAGATGTATACATTTTGGAGACAATCCTGTGTACATCAGTGAAAAGGGACACTTAAGTGTAACTGAAAGCATCACATTTTCAGAGGCAAATTATAAAGTATTAAACTAGTATGTTAGGTCACGGATATCCTTTTTGTAGTGTAGTATTTCTGCTAACCAAAGAAATGTAAATGCTAACAGAGGTGTTTCCTTTACTCGTGCCTCGTTGTAGGCTGCACCAGTAATTTCTGGCACTCCTGCTTCTTTAGAGGCAGTGATAGTAATATCTGGCACTCCTGCCTCTTTGGAGGCTCCGCTAGTTGTCTGTGGTGCTCTTCCATATTTGGAGGCTATGCCAGATATGCTTGGCACTCCCACTAATTTTGTAGGCTGCATAGTTATACCTGGTGTTATTACCTCTTTGCAGTCTGCACCAGCTCTGACAGGTCCTCCTGACACTTCAAAGGATGCATATGATGTCTGACACTTCCACCTCTCCTCAGGCAGTACCAGCTGTATCTGGTGCTCCTGAACTTTTAGTGTACTAAATGAAGACTCCATCAAAGGTGCCCAACACCCATGATGCTGGGGAGGCAGGTTCCTCCTCCATGGAAGCAGCACCATAATTGACTTTTAAAACAGAGGGCAGCCATAAATAATTATCATGGAAAAAAGCGGGAACAAGCAATAGAGTAAAAGCACTTATAGGGGTTCCAGTTTAACTGCCTCAGTCTAAACATAATTAATTTTCCACAATGGAACTGTCAGGGATTAAGAGGTAAATGGAGAGAACTAATGTTCTTCATAACAGAAGTGTCTCCTGTGTGTATAGCTTTGCAGGAGGCTATGATAATAATACATGAAGGAAACCATGGGGTGTAGTTTTATATATTCTTAAGGAAACTCCACATAATCCTATTTGTATTATTCAGTTTACACTGCAAGTGATAGGTTTACAGATCTATCTGACTTAGTCTTCCCCATTAATGAATTTAAATCTCCTATTCAACAGCTACATGTCCCTTTGTTATTCTGGGATATATGAATACTGTCGCTTTTGAAGGCACTCCCTTCCAGTTGACGGTGGCTGCAGTAATCTCTGGAGACTGTCCCGATAACTCTTATCACCTTCCTCTTAACATCAGGGGTGTCATATTTTGGATCTTCCTGTGGTCTTGGTCATGAAGTGTGGCAATATTGCTGTCACCGCATATCTGAAGATCCATAATGTAGCTTCTGTTATTCCAAATTATTAAGTCTGGTTTCCGTAGACCCTGCGTGGTTGAGATGTAGGGCTATTTTAGGACCTGGTGGCTCTGTTCTTCAATCCCACTGGCCAGCCAATTCAGAATATTCTCTCTTGAATCTCTTGGGCTGCACCATCAGACAGTTCTGTAATATGTGGTGCAGCTTCCCTTGTCCGTCACAGCCCAGGTTGCAGCATCCCCCCACATTTCTCCCACGAGCACTCCTTGCTGGAGTCGCCAGAACACCAATCCTTAAATAAATCAGGTTGCAAAACCTACCGCCAAGCATCAAAGCTGTCCATGAGTCTAAGCAACTGAGCTTTGGGCCCTTAGTGGCTTCCTACAGTCCACATCCGTCCAGTGTTGTACAACTCGTCACGCCACTGGTTTTGCACCTGCTGCTTCAACAATTCTCTTGCCAACTCCTGATGGATCAGTTCCGCAATCCCAGCGACTACGGGTCATATGATTTTCTAAATCTGTCCATTTTCCTCTTTATCTCCACAGGACCCATCCTTTTGAAACTCTTAAATCCCCATTCCTCTGTCCTCAGGTGAGGTGTACAGGGCAGCATTTGGTATATCCTTAGGCAATGGATCACCGCCTTGAGTTTTCGTACTTCGGCGTCTAGGTCCCTCAAATGATGTCCTTTGAGGTGACCGCTGACCATTTACAGCTGTGTAATATCCTTGGGATAGCCACCTTTTGCTTTGTTGTTGTATCATTCAAGACTATACCCAGATATTCCTTTGCTCTTCGTTTTTTCCTTATACAATCCAGGGTTTTATTTGAGAATAATTTTTCGTGAATATACTTATTGATGTGACGGAATATTTGTCCCATCTCCATCTCTCATTTGGCAATCTCGTGCAGCTCCTTTGATGACCATCCACTTTCTTTGCATGTCTCATTAGATGGAATCCCTACTCTGCTGCTTTCTATCCTTGGTGTTGACGATCAGATTCCTTCTCTATTCAGCATACTTCCTCCTAGAAGTATTTTTCCAGATTTATCACCTCTCTCCACTTCCGAGGACTTTTCTTAGATCTTCCAGCAGCTGTCTTTACAGTTTGGACTTTTTTTTTTTTTTTTTTTTTTTTTTTTTTTTTTTTTTTTTCCCTGAAATCCCATCTGTAGTCATATGTGGGAGGAGATTCTATTGAATTTGAAATTTTCAAAAAGGGCTTCTCACTTTTTTGCAGCTCAAACTTTGCCATCATTTTGACTTCATCGGGCCAAATTTTATTGGGGTGGCTCACGAATCTTTCTATTGGCCTGCCACCTTGGTGGCCGCGAGTTCGATTCTCGGGCATTCCATTGTGGCGTTAGAGAGATGTATTTCTGGTGATAGAAATTTACTCTCGATGTTGTTCGGAAGTAGTGTAAATCCGTTGGTCCCTTTGCTGAATGACCACTGGTTCCATGCAACATAAAAACACCATACAAACAAACGAATCTTTCTACCCTCTCTTTGTGAAACTCTTGATGGGCCCTGCTTTGATGCAAGTGGTTCCCTGCAAAGGTTTTAAAAGATCTATTGCAATATGGACAGTCTAATTCTGTTTTATTTTTTCCTTTATCACTTTTCCTTAAATCGTTCTCTCCATCACTTTTCCTTAAATAGTTCTCTCTCTCCATCTCTTGACGGCGCCACTCCGTTGACAGGATGGGACACCTGATGTCTGATTTCCGCATCATTTATCTCTCTCTCCGGCGATAGGAGTGCTCTGGGTGGGAGCACCCCCATTGGCATAGCCAGCCAGTTTGCCAGGTAAACCCCCTGCCTGTAGGGGCAGGGGGTGAGCTTTTATTTAATTTAGACATGTTGCCAAGCCTATATTCCAGTGGGATCATGATGAGGTAGGAAGCTTAGCAACTATGACTCCTCCTTACGGCTTCAGAAAATACTTACTTTCATAGACTATAGTTGGTCTAGGGATGCGATCAAACAGGTGTTGCACTTTATTCTATTGTTGTTGGTCCCATGGGTGAAGTTGTAGACCCACAAACCCCCTCATCCTACGCCCGCATAAAATGCTGCAGATGGTGTGTTCCCTGAAAGATGTACTAGGGCTTTGCAAATAGTTTTATACTTTTAGGTCAAACTGTTTCAGGTGGTAGGAGCACAGATCTCCATGGAAAGACCAGGCGGTGGAGACGGGATCACCACGGTCTTAAGTGACAACACATTAAAAAAAATTTTGAAGTTTTTTCTCAAACTTTTAGTAATAGAAAGTGTGTACTCCCATGCATATGTATATGAACATCAAATTACGGTTGCAGTCACAGCAACATTATCTTTTGAATATGCTACTGAGTAATTATGGTTGTAATAACTTTGAGAATAACATTCTTTTGGTTAATACAAAATATCATAATTATTTTAGTCATTTTGGTAGTAAATTGTTTAGAATGATCGTATGAAAATTACATAGTTAGGCGTATGTGGCAGTGTTTAGGAAAAACATGATATAGAACTAGTTTTACTAAATTGTTTTTTATATTTTTAAGGATACAGAAGTAAAGTATTTGTATAATACTAACACCATCTTCACATAACTAATTTTTCATAAGATACTAGTTGTTGCAAAAGCTAGCCTATACACGAGAGGATTTTGTAATTTAAGCCATCTTAGATATACCCAATTTTGTCGTGGGGAAATTTACTATTTCCTTGGATATTGAAACACTTGAGCATCATTCAAACACTAATATAATTTCAAACACCTGAATACACCACAGTATACTAATATTTGAAATTACTATGACTACATACACTATATAAATACTATACATATATACATCATATACAAATACTACATGTTATATACAAAGTTAATCATGAGTACTACTCAATAGTGATAGTGTTGAATGAACACTGCCGAATTATGTAATGTAGCTGTAGCTTCTTCAGGAGGTGCTTCAGAGGTTGAAGTGGGCCTCCTTTATCAGTGAGAAATAACTAGTGCTAGGCAACTGCTGCATTTGCTTCATGTTGCTCAGAAGGTGTGCTTAAGGGTTCAATGCTCTATCAGCGCTATTAACAAACTTTAAGGTACGTGCTAAGCAAGGATCCTGTTCCAACCATCTCCATCGTGCTCCTTAAATAACCTGATGTAACAGCTCAGAAAAACCAAGGTAAGGCTGCCATTCTCCTCCTCCCTTATTCCCTGAACCTGCCGAGTCTTCGTCCTCAATGCAGTGTCGGTCATCTCTTCTAGATCCTGGTCCATCAAGGGTTCAATGTGAGTTTGATAAAGGTTCCAACTTCATGGTTATGCTATCAAATCCTCCACCAAGGATCTTTGCCAATTTGACCGCGTTGTCAGTGGCGGAATTGACTTTGAGAGAATAATCGTTCATACACTGGCCACAACTTGATCCAGCAGGAATTTAGGATCTCCTTCATATCTGTTGGCGATTGGTTGATGACACTTGGACAGGTAGCGATTGTGAATTTTTGCCAATATACTTTCAGTGAAAATTCACTGTTGTTGTACATTGAATTCACTAGTTGATCGAGGGAGTTCATTAAAGGCACGGATCATGGCTTGGTCCATGGTCTGCAGAAGATAGGTGGTGTTCGTAGGGAGTAACTCGATCTGGACTTCCTCGTAATAAAGATCAACAGGGTGGCCACCAGCGTTTCATCATAAAATGTACTTTTTGTGATAAAACTATTTAAAAAACCAGATATAAAAATTTTTAGTGGTTTGTTCTTGAGTTTTGACTAGCAAAATAGGCAGTTCTAAGTATTTAAATTTATAGGGGTTTCAACTATTCACGGGTTCTAGCTCCTTTCGGGGGTCTGGTACCCATCCCCCGCGAATATGGGAGGAACACTGTACGTATTAACTTGTGGAATGAAACTGTGAAGGAACCATCATTCCGTAAGGACTTTGGTGATCCAGGCATTGGAGATTTGCATCCAAAACACCGGCAGCATGTGCATATTTTTTATTCTTGACGGCCCTTGGTTTTGCAGGCCTGTAGGTTATTCCTGGTTTCAACATGAAGCCAGCCTCATTGGCACACATGAGGGTCACCCTATACTTGAGCGCCTTGAAACCCAAGGATCAGGCTTTGTCCTTCATAACGTATGCATATGATGGCATCCTCTTCCAGAAGAGGCCAGTCTCATCCATATTGAAATACAGTAAATTATTAAAATGAATATGTAATGCTTGAATAGACGCTGCATTATCGATGCTGGTGCGTAGTGGATTAATGTCCTGTGTTTTCCTTATTTTTCCTGGTATAGTTTTGGGCACTATTAATCTACCTCTGCTTGCTCTTAATGATATTTTTAGCTCCATGATGATTTCGGTAATTCCTTCCATCTGTTTCCATGCCTGAATTATCATGTAGCGTTTTCTTCTCCTTTCATACACTTTCATAATGTGATGTTACTCTCAGGCCTATAATTACTTGCCTCTAGTCTTGATCCACTTTTGAAAGTAGGAGTAATATGTGCTAATTGTGCTCATCATAAATCTTGCCTGTATCTACACTCCCCCTGATCCCAACTCCTTGACGAGGTGGGGGGCTTAGGGATCCACTGCAGAGAGAGTATGCCCCTTTATGCCTACGCTCTCTGCTGTGGATCCAACTGAACATTGGGACCTTTTAACTCCTTTACTCCTCCTCCTTTTAAATTTCCCCATTTCACTTCTCCTTTCGTTGACGACCTTGGCATAGTTTTGGACTATTGAATTGACTGCTCTTTTAACTTGATGGAGGGTGGAGTTGGACGGCATGCCACTCCACCCGTAAAACTAGAGTACCTGACGTGGTTGAGCACGAGGGGGAAAGTTTGAAAATTTTTGTCAAGCCATGCCTGCAGTGCTGGGTCCGATCTCATGGGACTGACGACCCTTAAGGCATTGTGGGTATGGCGTATATCCAGGTGAGTGTCCCAGGGCAGTTACCATGGTGTAACAGTATTGCTCCTCCCCCAGTCGGGCCTCCCTGGTGAGAGGGACCTCATCCTGGACGAAATTTATATCTTAATTATATGGAAATTATTTCCAAACCCCCTCACTACTTCTGGAACGGATTTGGACCACTCTGAAGAAAGCTCAAGTCACAAAGACCAGGTTGGTATTAAAACTTTAATACCATATAGTACCAGACCAAGGAAACCTAAGTACCGACATGACCCAACTTTGACTCACTTTGACTCACTTTGACTCCCTCTTTGGGAGTGGAAGTTGGTCAAGTTTCTTACTATGGAAGCAGAACAAATATTTCAGCTTTGAAATTGGAAAATTGCTTATTAAATAGCCATCCAACGGCAGAAATGTCGTTCAGAAAAATAAAAGAAAAGACTTGGCTTATAGAAGCTACAACAAAAGTCAGTCTGAAGATTATTTGTCTTTAAAAACAATAGATAACATTATTGTCAAAGTAAAAAAACCATGATAATATGAACAGTATCCAGGGTTACCATCGTACTCCTGGACAATAACGACGAGCCAATAAATAAGAAAATGCTGTTAGACACTCTCAAAAAGAGATACCCCAAGGTAGAGGATTGCGAGGTTTATGATGCAATAAGCAAAAAGAGGTAATAAACAAAATACTAAAAATAGCAAAAATAAAATTTGAGGGTTCAGATCTACCTCAAAAAATAAAAATTCTAGGTCAAAATAGAGAATTAAGACCCTATATTCCAAAGCCACTGCAGTGTCCAAATTGCAGTAAGTATGGACACACAAGAGAAATTGTAGGAATGAACCGGTGGTGCGCTTACTGTGGATCTACAGAACACACCACCAAATGGAAGTGCGGTGAACCTAAGTGTGTAAACTGGTGAGCAGAATCATCATGCTAGATCCAAAGAATGCATGCATTACATATACAACACTGAACTAAAAATGTTAAAGAAAGGACAGGCATGCCTATAGCAGAGGCTAAATTAGAATTAAAAGTGAGAGGAATTCAAGATCCTGCTAAGAAACGTACATATTCCTCTATAACGGGAACCAGTAATGAACAAAAAAACATACAGATAGAAGTAACAAGATGCAACAAAGTAGATCTCAAGAAGAAGTCTGTAATATGCAGGAAAAACTAAGATAGTAAAAAATCAGGAAACTAGTGCAAATGAATTAGATAATATTCTATCAAATTCATTTGAGGTGTTAATGCATATAGAAGCACAAGAAAATACTATCACAGAGGTGGAAGTAGGAAGTTGTGATGTACCGAAAATTAAAGAAAAAAAAAGACCTTTAGAGAGAAACACCACCAAAAACAAAGAAACCAACTATAATCAGAGAAACATCAGTCAAACCAAAAACCAAAGATATGAAGAAAGAACAAAACAAAATGTGGACATACCTTTATCTCCTAAAATAATAATAAAACCTATGGATGCAGAGATCCAAAAAACCAAAGAAGTGGAGGAGAACCATACCATGGATGATGGTGACTATGTCAAGGGTGATGAGATTACTCCATCACCAATAATCGGTACAATAAGAACAAATAAAGCAGTATATATACATGACAACACATGTGGCTGCAATGATTGCTTCATTGCATTGTGCAAAGATAACAAAAATATTACAAAAGATTGGTATGCATGACTGATGTTTACTTTTCTTCTTCGGTATTATATTTATCCACTATTTTCTCTAATATTTTATATAATATCTCCGTATTTACCCTTATGTCATCACTTACGAAAATGTCATCCCAATCTTTGTTTAATTCTTCATTTATTTCTGACCATTTTATATTTTTACTGTAGAAGTTGTATTTTCCATATCCTTCCCATTCTTTCATTTCTTGCTTATCTCTGTTTTCACTTGCTTTGGAATGGACTGTTAATTCTATGACATTATGGCCTGAAATACTCGCATTATAAACTATTTCTTTAAAACATAATTCACTCGTTCACAAAAACTAGGTCTAAAGAAATATTTTCCTTTTGCTGGTTGGCTGGTGATTTATTTGTTGGATGTTGTATTCTAGTAGCATATCTAATAGCTTTTCGAATTGCCTCTTATCTTCTGCACTAATATTACTCTTTTATATGTATAAATACAACCACAATCTCCTATTCGTTCTTTCCAGTCTACAAAAGGAAATTTAGTCCCTGGAAAGGAGAATAGTCCAGTCCTTGTGATTTCTACACATCTTCCAATTTTTCTATTATGTCAAACTCATTGGTATTAGGGTGGTCTATATATTACTATGTTCATTAATTTTTCAGATTCAAATTCTACCGCTATTATTTCACATTTTAGTTACTATATTTCTCATATATTTTTCCTTTTTTAGTCTTTCCCATATATTGCGGTTCCCCCTTGATTCCTATTTTTTCTATCTGATCTATAAGTTTGGAACCCTTTTATTTAATAGTCATTCCCAGTCTCTTGGGAATACCAGGTTTCACTTATATTCATTATATCTATTTTCTTTTCAATTTGGGTTAGTTCTTCTAAGTACTCTATTTTTCTTTTTTGAGTTACTCTTAACTAAACCCTGCGCATTCATCACTATGATGGTTTGCGTGTTTTCTCCTTCATTTAATATGGGTAATAATAAGGATTTTCCGAAGTCTCTTTCCTGTTCTGGTATGTTGTTCTTTTCTTCCTTTCCAGAAATTCTGACATTAAAAAATCCAACTTTTACATAATATTTGATCTTCCTTCATCATAATTATTCATTTTCATACAATCAACTTACCTGTCAGATATATACATAGCTAAGACTCGTCGTCCCCGACAGAAATTCAAATTTCGCGGCACACACTGCAGGTAGGTCAGGTGATCTACCGTCCTGCCCTGGGTGGCAGGATTTAGGAACCATTCCCGTTTTTCTATTCATATTTTTTCTGTCGCTTGGAATGTAAACAACGTTTTTTTGCAGTTCCTCCTGACTTGATTTTTGGATTTCATCGCCATCAATCTTCTGGGCTATCTTTTGCTGGGAAGTACTGGATCTTTGGTTCGGCATACGCATATTAATTTGTTTTAATAACTTTGGCTTCGAAAATTTCGAAGAATTGTTTACGTGTAACTACCGAACTTTTCGGTAGACACTCACATAGTTTGCAAGAAGGAAAATTTTAATATTTATTCATAATAACGTGTAGTAAATGTTAGAATTGATTGAGCTAACTTCCTTCTTGAGGAAGTAAGGAATAGAATAGTTACGCTTCCTTTAGAAGTTTTTATAGCTCTCGTACTAACGAGCAGTTAGAGCATTAACATTACTAGTAGTGTTGTATCCTCATCTTCTTACTTCACAGATCTTCAAATTCATATTGCAATTTGAAGACAAAGGAATGTAGCTCAAAATACGAGCTATTGAAAGGTAAGAAGTGATTTTAGTGTTAGTGCAGTGGAGGGTGCGTTCTGATCGGCTGTGTTTCGCTCCCAGCCTAGACCTCTTCCAAGCTCACATACCCAGAGGAGAAGGAAAGTTGAAAGCCTTACGGAGGTTATGGAGAATCCCCACCGATCAGGCGTCCCCTCGGCAGGATCTGTAGAACGTCCCAGACTGCCAAGTTCGCCATTGGAAAGGCGTCCTAATTAGTAGAGGGTGCGTCCGATCGGCTCTGTCTCGCTCTCAGGCCTAGACCTCTTCCAAACTCACAAGCCCAGAGGAGAAGGAAAGTCGAAAGCCTTACGGAGGTTATGGAGAATCCCCACCGATCGGGCGTTCCCTCGGCAGGATCTGTAAAACGTCCCAGACTGCCAGGGATAGCCATTGGAAAGGCATCCTTTAAAAAGTGCGTCTCTTCTTCCGTTTCTTCATCTTACATCCGAAAAGACGAAGAATGTACATGTTTGGAGTTCGGACGATCTGGCTCGTTCTCTGAAAACTAAGAGAACTCCGACTCACTGAGCGAGAGGCTGAGAGCCAGCCAGCAAGCTAGCGAACGTTCCAACAACCAGCAGCGAGCCGCGTTCCAACAGACTAGCGCGAGCCTCGTTCATACAGATAAACGCGAGCCGCGTTCCAGAACTTTTTTCTTGGCGCAAGGCGCCTTCAAAGAGAAAAGACGGCTAGACTGAGGAGCCTTATAGTAGTGGCAATCAGAAGGATGCTTCCATTGAACGTTTACTGGCAAGAGGCTCGTATAACAAGACTAGAGGCGCTCGGATCTATCAGGGTGCACGGGACCTTCCACGCAAGCGGAACTTTCCAGGAGCGAGTCTCCTTTCTAGCATGCGGAACATTCCAGGCGCGCGGAACTATCCAGACGCCAGGCGCTAGGCGCAAGGATCCAGGCGTCAGAAGATTCCAAAATCTTCATTTGAGAGAGAGGTCAGTCGCGAGACTCCCTCTTTTGAGTTTTTTAACTTGAGCAACTTTCCCTGGCAAATGTGCCAAGATGTCGCACAGGCGGCCGTTGCTTTTGTCAGAAGGATTCTGATACTAAGAGAAGCCCTTTTCATTATTCAGAAGACTCCTGTGTTAGGCAGTTCCTCTCAATGCGGACTCTTTCCTTCATCCATGCTCTTTCCTCGTTTGAGGAGGCAAGAGCTTTTTGGGAGTTTTTCTTAAGAATCTCATCGACGTTTGGGTATGATGGCGGATAGGAAATATCTACTTCCTTCCGTAAACCCTAGTGATGAACAGGAATTCTGTCTCTTCCGCGATTTATGAGGAAATCACGAAGATTTAAAGAGTTCCTGGATTAACTTCCTTCCTTAAGAATATATATACTCTTTCTATCGTTCTATTAACGAAAAGAACGAAGATAGTAGAAGGTAGTAGAGTTTGCTGTGTGAGAATACGATACAGTCAAATCATAAACACATACCGTAGTTACTTCTTTTCTGTGCAACTCAATTACCAGTATCCTTCTACGACTTTCCTAGGAAGGACTACGCTTAAAGGGATGTTAAGACAACACCTACTTAGCTTCTAGATTTATCGAAGTCTTGTTTCGCTTAAATATGCTTAATAAGAACTTCCTGAAGTTCGATAAAAATTCCTTTATTAAATGGAGTAGCTGGCAACTCTGGGATGAGTAAGGCCAGACGGCTAACGGGGACTGCTTTCGCGAGAGCCTGAGACCAACGCAGTACGCCAGTTACTGTCAGTACCATGTAGGTGTCAGTCGTGAGCGGTCGGGTGTATCTCTCTCTCCTGCGGGATGGAATAACTATCCGTATCTCTCCCCTACAATCGCGGTCTTAACCTCGGATTGAGGGGATAGTAAGCTAACATAAATAAAATATTGTATGCCTTTGCTAAGAAGCTTTCAATAAGAGAGAATACAATCTTTCAATGCTGTTTACCGTAGGTAACATTATTAAAGGATTTTATCGCAGCAGAACATTATATTATATAATGCTCTCAGGCTTACGAAAGCATATCTTATTAGAGTACCTGCTCAGAAGAAGATGGATGAGTCGGATGGGAAACATTCTCTTTGAGGGCAGAACTTGTTTCCCTGAATGGACTATACTACGTATATAAAGCTTTTTCCTACTAAGAACGGAATTACCATGTGAAAGGATGTCGGGTACCATAAGGCACAGTGTTCTGGCACATAACATAAAAAGAATTGAGAAGGAAGCGCCAGCCTGGCGCAATGCTCCAGAAGTGCCAACCTGGCGCAGTGAGCCAAGAGCACCATCCAAGATTTTCTCGTTTTTAAGCGAGTTATTAACCTAAGAGTCCAGTAGCCTCTCGGACACCAGGCTCGGTAACGGCAAGATTCGTTCCTGATTTGGTTACCCCAATTTAATCACTTAGGGCCAATTCCACGACTGTCTCATATCGCAAAGCAGCATCGAGAATCTCTTTTTTTTCGCTCCTATTCGCGTTAACAAAGAGATCCTTCTCGATCGACGATAATAACTGTTAACATGTTTAACATTTATTGGAAAGAGTTGTGAGAACCTGCAGAAAGTCTTCTTCATAGATCTCTCAGTAAGGTAGAACGAAGCAGGCTTCCTATAGACTGTTCTTCCTTTTCCTCGAACCAAGAGAGGTAGCAATATACGCCATCTTTATTTTTTTAGAAAGTTATTTAAACTTTTTTTTTTTTCTCCTAAATATAAATTATTTGCAGAATTTAAGATAAAGGGCATCAAAGAAAGAGAAGATAATATTTTATGCCTCATTTTGGCCTTAGAGAGGTTGGATTCACAGAGGTCACGTCTTCTTCTCACAGCATGTTTTGGAGGTCTTTTCCAAGACAGTCTGAATATTCTATCAGCATCTATTATAATGGACCTTAACAACCTCTCCACTCTGAGTCTGTCTGCGTGCAGACTGACCAGAAGTGGACATGAATGAGAGGATTTTTCAAGGTAAATGGCAATAGTCATGGACAAGATATAGAATTGCTGCAGATTGTGCTAGAAGGAATGAGGAAACTGTCCTCTTCCGATACCTCTGTGAACCACATAGCTGTTTTTCTTCCCTTTCAGAGGGAAGAATCACCTTTGTATATATCTGTTATCAAAGAACGCAGTAAAAGGCTATACTCTGTCTCTATAAAGGATTGGAGATAGCAGAGGATTAAGATCTTCAGGATCTATACGATACCTCAATATGACAAGAGTAGGATATCATGTACTTCTAATGGGATCTTTTTGTGGCCACAGATTCTATGTTCGACAAGATGGAACTGCTCCTCATCAAACTTCTTGAGAAATTTTTATGAGGGAATTCTTTGTTTCTCTTGGTCCCAAACGATCAAGAAGACAAGTGAATTTTTTTTTTTGAGCATTGGAATCTCGCATCAGATTCTATGGAGATTAGGCAATGGGTTCTTGCAGCATAGTATGTCTGGCAAAAAGAACTAAAACCCCCTATTCCTGATTCAATGTTTTCAGATAGTGGTTTCGTTGTCCAGGCAGGGTACTTACGTTTTCATCTACAGTAGAATGGTTAAAACGCTTTGCCTACAGAGTCTTTGGAATGCGATGACGGCTCGAAATGCTTCCCAGAAGGTGTTCAGAGGGATACAAATAAGGAGCTAGAAATCAGGAGTTCTCCCAATTTCAGCTCGGAGTCTCCTTCGACTTCCAAGCTTCTTCCCTTCTTCGGACAAGGATAGGGAAGATTCTGCAACGAGAAGCCTCTTCAAACAGGTAAGAAGAGATCTCGTGAGCAAGGGAAGTACTCAAGAAGGATCCTCCTCGGAGGAAGACTTATCTCTCATACTGTTAGATATCCTATCGTATACTGGATGTAGCTGACTACAATCACCCCTCCCCCTTGCCGAGAGGCCAAAGCTCAAAGTGGAAGAATTTCTTCCAACCCTTCTCCAGTCTTGTGATTTACTATTGTGGATGTTCAGGACTTTCGGACAATGTAGCGCCAACCAGGAGCCTTATGCTAAAACAGGCGTAAAAAACGCCAGAGGCAGACAGCCCCAAGAACACTGTCATTGTCTGATGAGGAGAAAGACCGGGAGGGCCTACAACCTGACACAGATGCGCTAGATGCGAACATATAGGACAGATGAGAGTGTCCGATGTGGACATTGCCAGACATCCTCTAGACTCTACCAAGCTCGAAGCTCCGGCAAGTGGGGAGGAGCCAACCAGGCGCGAGGTACCAGCCAGCCGCGAAGCTCCAGGCAGGCACAAAGCGCCAACCTGGCGCGAGGCGCCAGCCAGGCGCGAGCAGCCAGCCAGGCGCAAGCCAGGCTCTAGGCGCGATCTCCAGCTAAGGCGCGAGGCGTCAACCAGATGCGAGGTGCCAGTCAAGCGAAAGGTACCAGACAAGCGCTAGGCGCCAACCAATAGCGAAGCACCAGCCAGGCGCGAGGTTCCTGCCAGGCTTCAGGCTTCAGTCGGGAGAGATCCATTTCAAGAAAGCCCTGGTCTTCTTTGAAACATGGAGATCTCCTAAGCACTTGATAAGTGACTTGATTCCTTCAAACAGCTGAGAATTAGAAGCGCAGGAAGTGCGCGCTTTTGCAAATTCTTGTTCTTTACATAACAATATGTCATATAAGACATATTAGCTGTGTTGTACGGTAGAGGTAGAGGCAACTGTGTTGACTTCTCATTACACAAACGATGTCAAGTTAAACCTACGAGAGATCTTTCTCTTTTGGTTTATACGTTTCTGCGGATACGTTACTGGGATAAGGAGCCGACACTGATCCTTAACTTTGAGTTAAAGTTTTTTAACTTAGTGAAATTATTGGGGTTTTTGAAAGGAGTGTGGGGATCACTCTTTTCAATTTGAGCGCGAACCCTCGTGTTAGGATCAGGTGATCGGGATCGGTGTTGCGCTCCTTCATAAGGTGTATTGTCATAGAAGTGGTCCAGTACCCATTGACAAAGTCCTTTCAGGCTCTGCCGAGTAAGCGGTTCATACCCCATCAGCAGACCCACAAGAACTCTTAGCCATAGATCACATATCTCGCTAAAGTCTTGAGGTGATGCAGACAAACGGGCAACAGCCCACGAAGTCTACCACCTATCAGATAGGAAACCAAGGTTATTTATACCTACAACATATGTTGTTTACCTGTCTATTCCATGTTAGCTGTCTCTTACCTCCACCAAAGGGTGTCAATCAGCTATGTATATATTCTGACAGGTAAGCTGATTGTATGAAAATGATAGTTATAATACAATAAAGTTTCATACATACTTACCTGGCGGATATATACGATTAATGGCCCACCCAGCCTCCCCGCAGGAGACAGGTGGAAGAGAAAAAATATGAATAGAAAACGGGAATGGTTCCTAATCCTGCCACCCAGGGCAGGACGGTAGATCACCTGACCTACCTGCAGCGTGTGCCGCGAAATTTGAATTTCTGTCGGGGACGACGGAGTCTTAGCTATGTATATATCTGCCAGGTAAGTATGTATGAAACTTTGTATTATAACAATATCATTTTGTCTAAATCTGCAATTTTCTCCGTATCTGCAATATCCTCTTGCATCATAAATACAGTTCTTATCTCTTGAGTTGTATCTTGGAGCTGATGCTTGGAAATATTTTGCTGACACACCATATCGCAGTGATAGCTTGCTTTTTTCCTTTACCTGATATTCTTTGTTCCTCTTTTTATTTGTTTCTTATTTTGGATTTTATTATTTGATTGGTAATTTATTTGATAATTTATTTGATTTTGATTCATGGCTACAGGGTGCATAT
>NC_061103.1:15031617-15059117 GCF_015104395.2 Macrobrachium nipponense
TTGTACATTCTGTAATTCACGAAGCAATTTATTCTTTATTTCAGCAGAATCCGTATTTTTGAATGACAGGACTTTAAACCTTGGGTCTAACAATGTGCCAACTGCTAGTGGGTAATTTTGTTCTATATTTCCAAAGCGTCTATTTAACTGCAATATCAAGTGGCCAGCTAATTCATTTGACCGTGAAAGATCGGAACATATTTCACAAGTATCGTAGTTAGAGGAATTACTTTGGAAACACTAATATAATTCTCCACCGAGACTTCTCTTGTAACCTCTTCAAAAGGACGAAGAGCTGTTATTGCCATAATCAGGAGATGTATATCATTTTCATCGATACAGGGTATTTTTTCCTAAAAAAGAGAGCTGTGGTGATGGCCTGATTCTGCTCCACAATTCTCTCTATCATATAAAACAAAGAATTCCACCTTGTGTCAACACTCTGGATTAATTTATGTTCCGGTAAATCTAATTGTCTTTGAATCTCCTTGAGCTTGTCCGAGAATCTCCTTGAGCTTGTCCGATGCCTTTGTGCTATGATGGAAATAGCTAACAATTGAACTACTTTTGCAATGCAACTCCTAATGTTTCACTGCACGCTTTTAGTAAATCCTTTACCACTAAATTAAGCATATGTGTAAAACAAGGTATATGCTTAATTTTATTGCCCAACTGATGTATTGCAGCTACTATATTTGCCCCATTATCGGAAACTATAGCAAACACTTTTATCAGATATCTCCCAGTCATCAATAATTAGTTTTAATTTATTTGCAATACACTGCAGTATGTTCACCTGGCAAATGTGTGGATTCCAAAACATGTGAAGTTATTAGCCAGTTACTGTCAATAAAGTGACTAGTTACAGAAATAAACGCTTCACCTGCTCTTGACGTTCACAGATCCGTTGTCAAAGTGATGGTCCTTGCAGCTGCCAGAGCTGTCTTCAGTCTCTTTTGACGTTTGAAATAACTGGGGAATGATTGATCGCATAATCGACCTTCTACTCGGAAGCACATCCCTTGAATCTAGCTAATGTACGTATACTTTAAAACCTTGGTCTTCCACAATTGAGATGGGTTGCAAGTCCATAGTTATCATCTAAATGAGTTTTTTAGTTATTGCCCTAGCTCTTGGTGATTCATCTGTAAGAGAATGATTGTTTTCATTTAATAAGTAATTAGAATTGTTTTCATTAAAATAATTAGAATTACGTGTACAAATACTCTTTAAAGATAATCAATAGAAAATGTTGAATTTAATCAAGAAAAATTTCATATATAGAGCAGCCCGTAGATCATTTTGAACTTGAAAGGTGAATGTTTAGGATATGAAATTCACCTTTATTGTGATCATATGCATATGAAAGTGAAATGAAATTTGTGCATGTGAACCAAGGTTAACGGGCCAAACGATTACAAAGAACCTGCTTTGATGAAAAAAAATTAAAAAAATTCGAAATAGTCCGCGACTTACTGGCGAGTTGGGGATGGTAGCCAGCAAGGAAAATTGAAATAATTATCGTCGGAGAAAAACCGGAGCAAAAAGCACAAATATATGGAGTTAAAACACCATTTTTCATTACTCGAGGAAAGCTAAGTACTTCGTCTTTTTACCGAAACATGGTCACAGCAACTAGAGATATACAGAAGCAAGGGCCTATATAAATGGTGGGTAGGCAGGCCCTTGCTTCTGTATATCTTGTAGGAAACAGTATGATGATATGTAATGATCTGTACGATCCACTCCTCCTATGTTAGAAGTATATTCTGAGACCATCACTGGTTTTTCAATAAGTTGTTCTACATTCACTTTCATAATACGGCGATGTTGGATGGTTCTTGCGGTGTGGTATGTAGAGCACATAATGACGTCCTCTTTCTTTCCAAGACAGAATATGGCATCGCTTGTTTTTCACATACGACCTTACTGTTCCTACTGATGATCTTTTTCTTTTCTTCACTTGAGGGGGAAGGCCTTTCCTATTCGTATTTATCGTTCCAGTGATGTGAATTTTTTTCTTCAGAAGTTCCGCAGCTAGAGATAGGTTTGTATAAAGACGATCCGTATAAACATGGTATCCAGTTTCTCCTGTGGCATGCGTAACGATGTCCACTAGTGTCAAAGAGATGACCAGCATAACCAAGGCACACGATAGTAGCTTTGCCGTAATATAGAATCAAACCTAGAATATATCCCGTCAGCGCATCGGCAATATCATATATGCTGATGCCCCATTTTGTTGGTTTTTTGCTGTCGTACATTTTGAATGCGGTCCTGCCCTTGAATGGCACTGTGGACTCGTCGGCGCTTAGAAGGCATCCAGGATGATAACGTAAGAACCGTTCAGATAAATATTCATGAACTAGTTTTACCATTGACCTCCGAGATGCCATGAAGCCACTGCCAGGGGCTGCTGGAGGAGACACTTGGAGACACCAGAATATCTGGAACCACCCTCTCTCTCTCTCTCTCCTAAAGATTTGCCGAAAAAACGAGCTTTCGTCCACCCATTGCTTGGAAAAGAAGTCCCTTGATCTCTTATTTCTGTGTAAAGCCATATTAATTATTGTTCCATGAAAGGTCATCATTTCCTCCACGCTTATTTTTTGCCAGTTTTGACATGTAGAATATTGTTGCAGAGGCCTTTTTCTACTTATCAGTTCCTCTGTGTAGCGATTCATTTCAACTGCAATTGGTTGGAAAAGTTCGTGTGTAAAAAAGAGCATGAAAAATCTGGGTAATTCATGCCTCTCTCCATCAAACTCTTCCCAGTTATTTACATCGGCCCAATTTTCGTCATTTGCGTCCTCTTCTTCTTCAGGAGATTCCGCTTCCAGGTCTTCATTCACGATGATAAAAGAATTGTTTTCATCGGATGTGGAAAGCGGCAGACTGTTCATCGTTTTCCTTTGAATCATCTTCCGATTCCGAAGGCAATTTAAAAAAGTATTCTAAGATTTCCTCTTCGTTTTAAGAAACTTCCGGTGTCGGAGAGACATGATTAACTCAGCAATGCGTTCGTTACTAATCAATTACAACTCAGCGAAATAAATTCTGCCCTGTGTATGGTCATCTGAGTGTTTGGGTACCTGGGTTTATAAGGGTATGGTATGGGATTAGCGGCTTATAGCGACCGAGAGGATTGTCAACCCTGAATAACTCGAAACAAACAGTAAATTTGGCTGGTTTCCCCATGTTTTTGCGCTGAATAACATCGTGATGTCTGCTATTCATTTAGCCAGTTTTTCTAAGATGAAAATTGACATATAAAACACTTTTCTTGTTCACGAAAATAACATTTCTTGAAAGATATAAAACCAAGCGTTATTCTGGAATTCTTACAAGAAGGTAACATTATTAGTTTGCCTCCTAAAGCCGGGCTTCGGTCTGAACCTACCTTTAGGAAAGCCGGCTGGGAGCCGGGCTTCGAGCGCTAAGGGTTAAGTAGTGCCTACTGTGCACCGCAAAAAATGTGCACTGCAGGCATTACTCCCCCGAGAGAGAGAGAGAGAGAGAGAGAGAGAGAGAGAGAGAGAGAGAGAGAGAGAGAGAGAGGAAACTATACTTTTGATAGTCCAATGACGCCTTCAGGTCTGTCTACCTCCAGCAGCTGTGTGTGACAGGTATTTGAACTAGAATTGCTATTTATTTCCCAAACCAGATGAACATAAAATAGAACAAAGTGATTAATAAGTCATATTTAAAAAAACTAATCTGACCCACAAAGAACTGTAAATTATCATTCCACTCTCCTGAATCAAAAACCTCTTAATTGTCAACTACTACATTTCGATAGTCAAACTTGGAGAATCCTGTTTCTAGAATAATGACACGGGACCCATCTGAAAGAGACCTATCCATTATATTCCCCACTACACAATGTTAAATAAGTGTATACTCTTCACACTTCTCTCTTTTCAAAGGCAACTGTTTCTAAGTCATTTAAATATGTGCCATACCTTTTGATGGGTCTTGCCCCAGCACCTGATGTCCTCTGAACCGCCTTCCTCCTTATCTCAAAGGAATGTGTGCTTTCCTCTTAAGTGTCTCGAGTGGTTGGACCTATCATACACGCACAAACGGATGTATACATCCACCACACCCTAAGATCGCCCATGGCAACAGTTCGAACAGCCATTAGCCCCACAATGCATACACATCAAATTCCTTAGTTTCCAAGAAGGCTATCTCTAGGTGCTCCCTGTCTCAAAGCCAATACTACGTAATTCACTAACACATCAATTTATTCTTTTAATATATGTATATATATATGTATATATGTATATATATATTTATATATATATATATATATTATATATATATTACTATATATAATATATATATATGTATATATACATACATACATACATATGCATACATACATACATACATATGTAAGTGTATATTATTCTCGAGTTTTCTGTTGCTGGAAAATTGGGCGGTATAGTTTAAACTGCTATTTTTAGTTTGTCATTACCGTGTATTAATTTCCTTTAATTGCAATGGTAAAGAGTTAGTAGGAGTGAGTGTGCATTCCTTCGTAATCCAGATTTGTGTGCTGTTGGTATTATGGTGATTCAGCTTCTTTTAAAGAACCACACCAAACTTGCACTTTGCAGGTTATTTTAAATATATTGGCTTCTCACGTTTGTCAATCTAAGGGAGTGTGATCTGAAGGACAGGCATGACAGAAGTAGCAGGTGCGTAGCTCCAAAATCACACCTGTAGGGAGAGAGCAAAACTGGCGAAAACCACCGGAGCATTCCTTGAGGCACAGGAGTGTAACCCACCGCTGGGGTCTTAAGAGAAGGGAAGTCCTCCAAAGGTAGTAAAGGATCACAGGAAGCACCAAGGCGTCTCAAAAATAATCAAAAGGTCATGATATCTCTCCCAAAAGTACTCCCCAGAGCAAAGCCGTAGATGAAGCTGTCCTTCCACAGCAGATGGGCCAAGTGAACTCCTGAATACTCAGTCGCCCAAAAGGTTCCCACAATGCATGCGAGAACAAGGTAACAAGCGATGGGCAGACGGCAAGCCGTCGAACGACCCCAAAAAAAAAAAAAACTTATTGAGACCTGCTTTTTATTAAAGGGCACCAAAAAGTGAAAAATGAAAGCGTGGATGCCAAACATGGAAGGCATTGCTACAAGAAAAATATATATTTTTTAATTTCTTGTAGCATTTATTTCCATGTTTGGCCGCCCCACATATATTTTTGTAGACATGATTAATTGCAAGAAAATCCAGTTCTCAAATTTAAAATTTTTTAGTGCATTTTAATAAAAGTGTTTAAAATTTAGATTTATATTTTATACTTTTTGCTTTCACAGAAATCTTACAGATTTACGACTGAAAATATACAACTGATATCCTGTCAAGCCAAAGGAGATTTGAAAAAGAAGGCATAAAAATCCGTCGAGTTATAAACCTTTTTACCGAGTTATAGAAGTTGAGAAAAATCCAAAGTTTTGTACAAATCCTGAGAGATACTGGGAGAGGCCACTGTAGGGTCATTAGAGATCACTGCTGACTTACCGATCATTTAAAGTTTTATTGTCACCGGGCATAACTAAACCATGAAAGATTTCAAGTCCATCGGGCGAAGGAGCAGATCGCAAATAGTTAAGTTTTGACACAGACAGACAGACATTTCTACTTTTGACATATAATGTAAATTTTCATAAATGTCAAATGTAGCTCTTCGAGAGAGAGAGAGAGAGAGAGAGAGAGAGAGACTTTCCATATAATGTAAATTTTCATAAAATGTGAATTGTAATTGAGAGAGAGAGAGAGAGAGAAGAGAGAATGAATCTTGGTCTTATCAAAATTGTGAAAATATGCAGGTAATTAATTAACCAATGCGTTTTTCTGAACATGAGTACGTAAAAGAGATCTCCTTGAGGAGGATCCTTCCTTCCTTTATTGCCCGTCCGTTCCCCCAATGAATTCCTCGGAATGATACCACCAGATGGGTCGTTCCCCGGGGACACCCCCCCCCCCCCCCCCCGTCAGGCCGCTGAACCTCATTACCAGAGCTTTGCATAATGCCTTTGAGAAAACTTCCTTAATATCTCGACGTGATCCTCACTCATTAGCAGACTGCTTTAAAAGTTGCCCTACTGTTTCAGATGGCTTTTTGAGTTTTTCTTTTTCTGTTTTGTTTTCAAAGACTGAATGAGAAATACTGCAGTATTACAGCTTAAGCGGTTGTTATGTTGCGTAAAATACTGGCTTCAAGAAAAGCAGAGGATGAATTGCTGTGTTGCAACCAAGTTGCAATGAAGTGTTGACTGAAAGTTTAAAAAGTTTTCTTCATTCTTTTTATTTTTGCTATATCAAATTTTCTTTTATGAGTGGCTGATGAATTTTCTTATTGCAATGTGTGTTTATTTCAATATTCATTTTCTGAGTTTTGAAATCTCTCTCTCTCTCTCTCTCTCTCTCCTCTCTCTCTCTCTCTCTCTCCCTTCTATCCTCTCTCCTCGTCTCTCTCTTCTCTCTCTCTGTGTGAGTGTGTGTTTGTGTGTGCTTTACTTCAATTTGACAGTCTTTGCATTAAACGTTTTGAAATAACGTCCTAATTTATTAGTTTCTATTTTCATTTAATAAAGTTATCGACTTAATCTCGATTTGAATTACACCCGAGTTTTCGAAACATTTGACCTTTCCCGACATTTTTATGAAAATTACCATATCCAATTTTCAGTGTTCCAGTTTCAATGTAATTTTTTTTTTTTTAATACCGTCTACTCCATAACAGGCTCTTATTCGTTATTGACATTTGCTATCAGGCCAACTCCTCCCTCTGACCATATCAACAGATTCATACCTGGAGACTTCCTCGCATTCATTTATACTGCATTGGTATGGATCACGCTTCCTAGAGTCGAAGCGACGTAAGTGTATTAGAATTCCTCTTCCCTCATTACTTGGGGACCCGAATGCTATCCATTGGTTATTTCCCAGTAGGGGATTGTACCCCCTTTTTTATCTAACAGTTCCACCTTTATAACCTTACATATTAGGCAGAGATAAACAACTTTTCTTCAATAATTTCAATTACATTAAATGCTTCCCTACGACTTACAAGAATATTACCAAATAGGAGCTAATTTAACTTCTTTACAAATTGATAGGTAGGGGATATGCGTAAAACAAGTGATTTCCTCTCAATTTTATGGGAAAAAATGAATAGAGAAACAAAGTTTTTATGAAAATCATTAAAATATGCAAAACATCCAACAGAGCTTAGTAGAATGATCAAAGTAGGACTTACCAGTACTCTGAAGTGCATCACAGTCCAGTCCATTCTCCTTACCATCAAGGTCATCACTTATGACTGTAAGGATTTTAGCAGTCTCTTCGTCTTCAGGCTTAAGAGGAGCACCACCACCTGTCCTCATAGTCTCCCGCTTATAGGTTGCATGCTGTTTCTTTGCTCTGAAATTTTTACAAGAGTTAAGTGGTTAAATGAATATCTTCGTTCCAAACAATTAGGCTAACCAGTATATAGCCTTAAATTAAGAATAAAAGCCAAAAAATTAGGCTAATCAGTATGTAGTCGGAAATTAAGAATAGTTCAGACTCCAGTCATTCATAAGTGAGGATATAATTGGGATAGCATTAAGCTAACTGAGGGTTAGCATGTGGTATATGAACCTTGATAAACAAAGGTACACCACAAATAAACATACCTTTAGCTGCAATGAGAATTATTTATTTGTTCAGCATTTGAAAAGTGGTATTCCTTGCATATAGCCTAAATAAAACTGGCCCTCGCCAATCCCCAAGCTGATGCTTGCTTATGTATGCAGGAAGTGAATCAAAAGTACTATTACTTTAATATGTTTATGAATACTTACTTTCCTTTTGTATTCTCCCAGACTTTCTTCAGCTGTTGCTGGCTAATTGATGGTCCATAACCAGCAGCATTAAATAAGCTAGTGACTTTTTCCCATGCTGCTTTATTCCGATGGATGATGTGGAAGTCATGGCTCTTAATGAATAAAATATCGCTTCTTTCTTCTATCAAGTTCACCAGCATTGTTTTCTCATTTGCAGTTATATTATATAACTGCAAATGAGAAAACAATGCTGGTGAGCTTGATGGAAGAAAGAAGCGATATTTTACTGCAGGAAAAATGAAGCAAAATCCTACATTAATGATTATTTTATGATTGACTTAATACTTTAAGGATTTACAATATTTTGAAAAAACAACAGAATTGCCATTGAAAAAAAATATCCATTTGGTTAAAAATAAAAACTTGAAAATTAACAAAATTCTTTCAAGATACAAAAAAAAAAAAAAAAAAAAACTGGCATTTTGCCATCATAAGTCAATAGCATGTTAATGAATTATGAAAATAGGTAAATCCGTTAATGAAAATTATGATCTTAGTCAGAATTCAATGCACAACAAATAGGAGGCTGGAATTCATTTTACTAATCAATAACTTATCAACTGGAAAATTAAAGCAAGTGTTGTCTTTTAAATATCTCTTTGAATGAAGCAAACCACATAGTTTGTGTTGACAACATGTTCCTTTGCTTAGTTTTCATTACATTAACAGCAGAAAATATTCTGTCTGCTGCAGCACTTGAATAAGGAAGGCTTAATATAGAGAATACAAAATTTATTAAAACAGGAAACTCATATCTATCATCACCTGTTTTCATTTTTCTGATATGATTCCAAAATTCCTCTACAGGCATATTCGAATCAAGATTGTCCTTGTTACGCAAGGATCTTCACTCCCTGTCCAAATCATTTAGCTCACTATCTTTAACAATACCTGGTAACAAGGAAGCTAATGGGGCAATAGAAGCAACCTCCCTCTTAACAACAGACTTAGGATCAATAGCACTCATAAGTTTCAAAACTGGATTTCGAAAATCAAATCTCATGCAAATTTGCTTGACACTTTCTGTGAAAAAACCTAAGCACCTTTTCCGGAATTCCTCAATAGCTTGCTGTGGAAGACCATGTATATTATTTGAAATTGATGCTGTTACCTTTGGTCCAAGATACATATTTTGAAGAGGCATGAAGTGCCTAGGATCTTGGTACTGCACATATTCAACAGATGTTTTCCTGAGATAATCTTCATTCATATAACAGTCCATCAAAGTTCTACATAAATTGCATACAGCTTCATGCAATGTATAAATCTGAGGTGGCTCTGCTTGCATTTGTTTATTTAGAATTATTAAAATAAGGTAATATGAAATCCAAGAATTCTAGCTATAATCTGTTCCTTGGGTCTTTTAAATTATCCAAAATACTCTGAGCAGCTAAAATCCTATCTTCCCAAACAGCAATTGTGAAATAAAGAATAAGGGCTTCAAACTGTTCTAAAAGCCGACTCACTACCATATGAAGTGATAGCCACCTAGTCTGGCTGGGGTGAAGCAGTTTGTGGTTTAATATCTACAAAGATTTGAAATTCCTTCAATTCTCATGTGCGCTGTGGACTCGATGACAAATAATTATTTACATCTCTTGCCAAACCTTCAACACTTCTTGGAAGAGTTAAACATGCGCAAGATGCACATAAATGGAAAGAATGACACATTTTAAAATGAATAATGTAGGAATATCTTCTTTTAGACGAGACGACAGCGAATTGTGCTTGCCCATCATTACATTGGCCCCGTCTGCTGCTAAACCTATCAAATTTTCTTTATATGGAATACCTACATCGGTCATAGCTTTCACTACATGATTATATAAGCTTTGTGCAATAGCATCATCAATAGGAACTAACCCAAAAAGTGCATCCATAACCTTATTGTCTACCCTAACACGAACAACTATGCACATATGTTTAATGCAAGACTGGTCGGTTGACTCATCGATGATTAATGAAAATTTTGTCTTTCATAACATTAATCAGATCCTGTCTACTTGATTTCCTAATTACATTCTTAATTACTTTGGTTGTTTTAGTTCTACTAGAGGCAATCTTCCTAGCGATGCTGGAATCTTTACACACACACTGCATCAACTGTGGCAAATGTGTCATAACATTTATAGGCAAGTTATGCTCAACCACAAAAGCTGCTAATCTTATTTCCCCTTCTTTCACATTTGCATCTAATGTAGACTGGTCAGACACTGACGCCATTGACGTTAGTGTGGGCTGCTTTGCAGAAGATGCAACATTTCTTAAATGTTTCTGATATGTGGCATGCCTCTCAAGTTCAGATTTTTTAGCATTTAGTTCGCAATCACATGCCTTGCAATAAGCACGATTTTTTTTATTTAACACTTGGCTTTAACCACCCCTAAAACATGGGCATTGCTTCCCATTTCTCAGTATAAAGTTGGGTATATTTGAATTTCTTTGCACGTGGAGGAGTTTCAGGGTCATCCGCATCCATTCCTTGACTGCATTCTACTTTAGTGTGCACGAATCAGCTACCTAAAAGAACATACATTTTCCAATTAGGCCTACTACCATAAAATGATAAAAACTGATTTGGCCAACATAGCAAAATAAGTTTATTTTGGAAATTATTTAAAGTTTTATATTAGGCCTAGGCTACACCATAAGGTTTTTTTTTATTCCATAATGGTAAAGCATACATGATTACCATAAAAAGCTAATTTCTAAAAATTCCATTAGCTACTATTGCAAGCGAACAAATTTAAGCCAAATTTATTCGTATAAAAGGCATTGTCTTTAACTTGAATATTCATAATCCTTCAATGCTTCCAATTATTAATGACACGAATAATATAACCCAAAACTAAATCAGAATTGAGATATAAAATCTGAACACATACCATAAAAAACTGTAACTGTTGCACAAATTCGATATCCAAAACAGTTTAACAGTGTGGACGCACAGAATGTACTGTACCGAGTAATGACTCGATCGACAGTCGAGTGGACGACGGCCGGTTGGTTTCATACGTGTATATGTCAAGTTCCAAACTTCTGAGTCATGGTAACACCGTTTTATTATTGTTGTGTTTGTCATGGATTTTCCATTTTCATCTACAAATTTAATCTTATTTGAAACTGTTTTAAAATCTTTTCAATTCTTGAATCTTTTTTAATAATATATATACATTTTAGGCATATGTTAAGATACTCGAGCATTAGGGACAAATTGTCCCCAGAATTGGCTCTAAATAGACATTAAATCCCTTTATCCCCATCAGCAACCCAAAATCCCTAAAAATAGGTATAAATCCCCATTTCTGGCAACACTAGATATCTTGCTCTTATACCATCCTTTTCTGCCATTTCCAGTCTGAGTCCTCAGTAGTTCGTTGAAAGAACAGGAATGTGCGCCACACGTGTACACAACTTTGTATTTACCGCTCACAAATGTAACAGTTTCTCCGGCATACCAACTTTTTAGAGGACAACAGACACCCTCTCAGCAGGGATACCAACCACACACTTTCCTATAAGATGCTTTAAGCATAGCACCGAAAAATATAGGGCTTCCCTATACTTTCCTTAGGGTGTAAACCCCCTGATCCCAACTCCTTGACGAGGTGGGGGGCTTAGGGATCCACTGCAGAGGGAGTATGCCCCTGTATGCCTACTCTCTCTGCTGTGGATCCAACTGAACATTGGGACCTTTCACTCCTTTACTCCTCCTCCTCTAAATTTTCCCTCTTCCCTCCTTCTTCTTTCGTTGACGACCTTGGCATGGTTTTGGAGTATTGAATTGAACGCTCTTTTAACTTGATGGAGGGTGGTTGGACGGCATGCCACTCCACCCGTAAAACTAGAGTACCTGACGTGGTCGAGCGAGGGGAAATTTTTATGTCAAGCCATGCCCACAGTGCTGGGTCCGATCTCTTGGGACTGACGACCCTTAAGGCACTGTGGGTATGGCGTATATCCAGGTGAGTGTCCCAGGGCAGTTACCATAGCGTAACAGTATTGCTCCTCCCTCAGTTGGGCCTCCTTGGTGAGAGGGATCTCATCCTGGACGAAATATTTAAACTTTATATATATGGAAACCAAAACAAAAACCCCTACGACTTCTGGCATGGCAATGGACTGTTCTAAGGAAAACCCAGGTAATGAAGAACAGGCTGGTATTAAAACTTTAATACCATACAAGCCACAAAGAAAAAGCAAATTTAGAATTGACCCAACCTTGACTCACTTCGACTCCCTCTTTGGGAGTGGAAGTTGGTCTAGGTTCTTGACCTTGGAAACTGACAGAAAAATATCAGCATTAAGATTGGAAAATTATTTGTTAAGTAGGCACCCAACCTCAGAAATGTCATTTAGACAAATAAAAGAACAGGAGTGGTTAATAGAAACCACTACAAAAAATCAATCTGAAAATTATTTAACCATAAAGAACATAGACAATATAAAAGTAACGATAAGAAAGCACGACAATATGAACAGTGTACAGGGTACTGTAGTACTTCCTAAAAGTGAAGAGCCAATAGAGAAAAATATTTTGCTGGATTCCCTTAAAAAAAGGTACAACAATATACAAGATTGTGAAGTTTACAGTATAACCAGTAAACAAAGTAATGAAAAGACATTGAAAATAGCAAAAATAAAATTTGAAGGCCAAGAATTGCCTTTCAAAATTAAAATCATGGGCCAAAATAGAGAACTGAGACCTTATGTTCCAAAACCACTACAGTGCCAAAACTGCAGTAAATATGGGCATACATGGAAAAATTGCAGAAATATATCGATTTGTGCATATTGTGGATCTGACAAACATACCACGCAGTGGAAGTGTGGTGAACCAAAATGTGTAAACTGTGGCCAAAATCACCATGCTAGGTCTAAGGAGTGTATGTACTATATATACAATACAGAACTGAAATTACTTCAGGAGAGATCAGGAAAGCCAATAAGAGAAGCCAAACTAGAGTTGAGAGTTAGAGGAATGCATGATCCCGCTAGGAAGCAAATGTTCTCTGCTGCAATGAGCTCAAAGAATGAAACAAAAAATGGAAGCAAATAACAAACCCCTAATAGATAAATCAGAAGAAAAAATAACTTTACAAGAAACTAATATAGCAAGAAATCAAGATACTTGTGCAACTGTATGTTCAAATTCATTTGAGATATTGGAGGAATTAGAAACACAAGAGAATACATATATAGCTGAAATATTACAAGATAATTATAATGAGCTGGAAGCTAAAGATAAAAAGAGGCCTTTAGAGAGAACTCCACCCAAAACCAAGGAGGACAAGCAAAACACAAGAGCTAATTCAAAAGACAAAAAAGACTACTTGAAACAACGTCACCCAAATCCAAAAAACAAATTAAACAATCAGTAAGACCCAAAATCTATATGGATAAAAATGAATACCGAGAAGACAAAGTCAACGAAAATTGCTTGCAAACACAAATGAAAAAAGAGAAAACCCAAATAAAGAGAGTTAGTTAAAACATCAGATAAAATTGAAGAAAGTATTGAAATAGAACCCAAGAGCAAAAGCCATTTAAATGCACCTCTAATAAAAAGAACATCTGAGACTCTTCAGCCAATAAAGAAAACAATAGCAGAAATACATCACCCACCAAAAGAAGAACAAAGTACAGCAAAATTATACAACTTCAATAAAATTCAAAGTTCAGGAAAACAAATAAAGATACTAAAACAAAACCCTAAACCTTCTTAAAATGTCTATTTTTACAGTGGAATATCAGAGGATACGTATCAAATAATGAAAACTTAAAATCACTAATTAGAGAATGTAATGCAAATATTATTTGCTTACAGGAAACTAAAATAGGTAACAATGTTCTCAATGCTGGCATAAATTATAATGTGTGGAAATCAACACAAATTTTAATGACAACAGCCAAGGAGGAACTGCAATCATAACGCATTCTTCAATCAAATGCCAACCTGTTAGGATTAACTCGGTAATACAGGCATGTGCAGTTCAAGTATTCCTAGAAAAAAAATAACAATATGCTCAATATATATGGAACCGTCGTTAGAAAGTCGCTTAATAGTCATCTTGGAAATAATAGACCATTACAAGTGGAAGACTTAGAAAAATCTAATAGAACAATTACCAAAACCTTCTTATTAGTAGGTGACTTCAACGCCAAACATCCCATGTGGGAAGTACATCATATGACAGGAGAGGAAACACTGTCCTAGATTTTATAGATAACAAAAATTTGATTATTTTAAATGATGGTTCTCCAACAAGATTTGATGTTTATCATAATAGCACCTCTGCAATAGACATCACTTTATGTTCCCCAGAAATTGCCACAGATTTCAGTTGGAAAGTAAATAATAATTTATTTATTTTGGGAGTGACCACTGCGATTGGCCAATACAAATTGAGCTAAAAAATAATTCTAATATAACATATAATAACCGAAGAGGAAAATGGAAGAAGCAAATTGGAATTTATATAAAGAGAAAACGGTGATTAACAAAAAACTATCTGACTTTACAAACCACACATAGATGCTTATGAACATCTAGTAAAAACAATAGATGATAAAGCAAATGAAACTATTCCAGTTACCTCAGGCAATCCAGACTAGACCACTGGTACCCTGGTGGAATGAAGAATGTAAAGCAGCAAGGAAGATTACGAGAACATGCTTTAGAAGATATCTGAGACATAAATGTGATGCAATCAGAATTGCATATTTGAGAGCTAAAGCAAAGCAGAAAAGAATATTCAAGATAGCCAAAAGAAAATCATGGAAAAAATATATTAATAATATAAATTCTAAAACTCAAGACAAAGAAATCTGGAAGAAAATAAATAAACTGCAGGGTAGATATCGGCCAGAACCACTTACCTACATTAAAAGTAGAAAACAAATATATTTCAAATCCCAAAGTAGTCGCAAATGAATTGGGAAAATGTTTCGCCAAAACATCTAGTATCTCGAATTATACAAAGAAATTCCAATTAAAAATCAAAATTAGTCCCAATACCAATAAAATCTAATAATCAGGAAATCTATAATCTTCCTTTCACCATGGAAGAACTGGAAAATGTCCTGAAACTTGCAAGTCCAACAGCTCCAGGGGAAGACAACATTAGATATGAAAATGATAAAAAAACCTACCATAAGAAAGCAAAACCTTTTTATTAGAAATTTTAAATGAATTATGGCACTCTCACAGCATACCTAAAACCTGGAAAGAATCTTTAATCATACCAGGCTTAAAACCAGGAAAAGACCCAGAGTCACCAAGCAGCTATAGGCCAATAGCCCTTACTAGTTGTCTAAGTAAGATATTTGAAAAAATGGTGAATAACAGACTAATATGGGTATTAGAAAATAAACAGCTATTGTCAAACAGACAGTTTGGAATTCAGGAAAAAACAAAAATAAAGTACCATAGATCCCCTCTTAATGATTACAAGAGAGATACAAAATGCAATGGTTGGTAAAAACAAACAATAGGAGTATTTTTTGATTTAGAGAAGGCATATGATACCACCTGGAGGGGAGGGATTTTAAAAAAATTGATAGATAGAATGGGGAATAGGAGGCAATTTATATGAATATATTAAGGAATTCCTATCTGAAAGATATATGAAAAGTGAAAGTGGGGGCAGAAATCTCTGATTCATTTATCCAGGAGGAAGGAATCCCCCAAGGTAGTGTACTAAGCGTGGCGTTGTTTGCAATAGCAATAAATGAGATAATTGAAATGATCCCGCCAGGAGTCCAAGGATCCCTTTTTGTAGATGACTTCGTCATATATAGTAGTGGTGAAAAAGCGCTGGACATAAGCAACAGATTGCAAGCAGCCATAAATAGGGTAAAAAAATGGGCCGATAACAAGGGTTTTAAATTTTTCCCTCCGCAAAAAACAAAAGCTGTCAGATTACAAGATCAAGAAACAGGAATTAATTCCTACTTTATTTATAAATAATGATATAATTGAATATGATGATCAGATAAAATTCCTCGGTGTAATACTTGATAAAAAACTTACATATAAAGAACATATAGAACAATGGCGATAAAAGTAAGAAAATCCTTAAATATAATAAAAGTAATTGCGCATAATGAGTGGGGGTGCTGATAGAACCTCTCTGATAAAAGTATATAAGGCTCTTTGTCTAAGTAAACTTGATTATGCATGTCAAGTATAGGTATGCTTCTAAAACCTTATTAACAAAACTGGATGTCATACATAACATGGGTATTAGACTATGCACTGGAGCCTACAGAACTTCCCCGTGGAAAGTCTGTATGTAGAAGCAGGAATAGATCCCCTGAAAGTACGAAGAGAAGAAATGGGATTAAAATACATAGCTAAATAAATAACCTTAATGATAATCCAAACACCAAATATATGAAGAACATAACAAACAAATAATTATGACGACAAACAAGAGCCTCTAAACCATTGGAGAATAGATTAAAACCTGATATAGAACATCTAAAATTAGGAACAAGTAGCATATCAAAAATAACAACTTCTAAAATACCTCCGTGGAGACATGCTAAAATAGAAATCTGTGAGAAATCATTTGATAAGAAGGTAACAGATGCACAATTGAAGAGTGAATTTCTGTCACACCAGGAAAAACATAAACGGGATATTAGTATTTATACAGATGGTTCCAAGTCGAAGGAGGGTGTAGGCTATGCTGTAGTAACAAAAATATAAAAAATAAAAAGGGAAAAAAAAATTCCCCCCAAAAACAAAAAATATGCTCGATATTCACTGCAGAGATTAATGCTAATTAGAGGCTATAAAATATACCTTTATGGTGGGAAAGGCAAACGATACCTTTGTAATATACACGGATTCTTACAGTGCTTTAGAAGCGCTAAGACAATATACAGTTTCTCATCCCGTAATTGAAGAAATAAGAGTGTGGATAGATATAATTATAAAACGGAAATCTATAAATATAAAATTCTGTTGGGTCCCTTCCCATGTGGGCATAAAGGGTAATGAAGAGGTGGATAAAGAAGCCAAAAAGGCAGTAAAAAAGGAGTATCAAAAAAATACAAATACCTTACAATGACTTTAAAACAACAATAAATGAATGCTGTCAATCAAAATGGGAAAAAGAATGGCTAGAATTAAATCATAAATTAAAGCATATTAAATCTGTAAAACCTTGGAATAGACAACAATGTCAAAGAAGGGAAGATATCATATTAACAAGATTAAGAATAGGACATACATACTTGACACACAAATACTTGATGTTGCAAGGCGAGGAAAGACAGGCCCCTTACTGTGACCATTGTCGTACTCTGGTCACAGTCCGTCATCTGCTAACTGAATGCAAAAAATTCGAAAGAAAACGAAGATCCAATAACATATATAATATCCCACTTGAAGAACTATTGGGAGAAAATGCCCCACTTCAAAATATAGTAAATTATCTCAAAGAAATAAACCTGCTTTATATGATATAACACGTCTTATAATTTCATAGTTATACAGTAAGCGCTGAATGGCGTTTGCTGCCCCAGTGCTTGGTGTTACACCTAAACTTTGTAAAACCAACCTTAGGGTGTAAAGAAGGCCCTATATTTTCTCTTAGCATACGGCCGTATATCTCTATTTATATATATATATATATATATATAGATATATATATATATATATATATATAATATATATATATATATATATATATATATATATATATATGTATGTGATATGTATATGTATATATGTTATATATATTGTATGTGGTATATTATATATGTATGTGTATATGTATATATATATGTATATGTTACGGTCATTTTGAGGAATTGGTCATTTTGCAAACTGCCCGGTCATTTTGGGAAATGACCAAAATATCTTGTCAGTATGCAAAATGCCCAAATAATTGTGGTCATTTTGGAAAAGGACCAGAAGTTTGGTCATTTTGCAAAATGACTATTAGTATCGTTGGTCATTTTGTAAAGTTACCCCAATAGCTGCTGGTCATTATGCAAAAATAAACAAATAGTATCTTAAAATTGATTAGGAAAAGTCTAAAGGTGTGTTTTTTTTATTCAACATTAAAAACTTACATTACACATTGCAAGTGTATTAGAATATTGAAAGAACTAAAACTGATCTTGAAACACGCTCGAATTAGTATCCTAAGCAGATACAAATGTTTCGAAGTGTGTGTGCAAGTGTATGTTTGTCTGAAGAGGCAGTTAGTTCCTACTTAGGTTCGGCCGAGGACGGAAATATTCGTGCTCCTCTCATCACTTATTGTTGCAAGTATATTGTACACTGAAAAGCTTTTCAGTGTATATTGTACACTGAAAAGTAAGAAAAGTCTTTTCCAAACAAAACTTCTAGAGCCTGAAGAAAACAAAGCTACAAATAGTTCAAGTTTATTTCCCCGGGAAGAGTACGAACGAGCAGGATTATAGTTTGTTACAAAAATATTAAATACTGGAGGTCACAATTGAGGGTACCACCGTGCAAAAGTTGCAGAAGAAAGGAACTCGACTGCGATTCGTTTGTGCTGAAGATGTGTTTGATGTACTTCTAGGTATTCATCGCATAATTGGCCACGGAGGAAGAACTAGTATGTGTAAGGCAACCAAAGAATATGCTAACATTTCACGTGATCAGATAACGCTGTTCTTGCAGTATTGTGAGGAATGTCAGCTAAATAAAAGTAGTGGGTGGAAGTGTGTGGTTGTCAAGCCGATCGTCTCGAACAGCATGAATTCTCGAGCTCAGGTTAGTAACGAAACAAACAAACATTATTATTCACTAAGTTATTGTAGGCATTTCCTAGGCCTTCCGAAATCTAACCTTAATGTAAAAATTAATTATGCATGACTACTTACTACTAACTACTACGACTACTACTTACTACTACTACTACTACTACTACTACTACTACTACTACTACTACTACTACTACTACTACTACCAAGATATTCTCAATCACAGGGTTCCGTGGAACGAGCAAACAGATGTTGAAGCAATGCTCGCTTGCTGGATGAAAGATAACAACACTACACAATGGTCAAATGGACTGCGCTTTGTTCAGTGGCAGAAAAACGCGCTTCCATTCTGGAATTGGCAGGACACCTTATGAAGCCATGTACGGAGAAAAGGCTCATCTTGGGATTTCTGCTGTCAACATACCAGAAGAAATAATGAAAGGCATGGAGACAGAGGAGCAGCTTGCAGAAGCACTTTGTTTAGTTAATGAAGAAGATCAAAATGTAGAACAGGGGAGAAGTGCTGAAAGTTGTGCCATAAATTGCAACTCGTGTGGTCAAAACATTCCATGTCATCCTTCTGGTCAGTGTTGTTCAACTGTAAATGACAATGTTGATGATCCTGTGCTCTGTTGCCTATGCAATAGAAACCGTAGCATTCAGGCTGAACGAAGGGAATCGAAAATACAACAAGAGAAGCAAGCTAAAAAAATGAAGGATAAATAAGTACAGCGTTTCAAGCCAGCCCTTGCAGGGGACACTGTCATGGTTCCTATTCCACTTGTTGACCGTGGACGAGCGGAGTTTGCGAATGCAAAGGCAATTATAACTGAGACAATGGATGGCGGAACTTACAAACTAGGGACAAAACATGGTTTACTTAAACAGGTGTACAGTCGGAATCAGTTCGCTTTGTGCTGAAAAATTTGTCACTCGAAGAGGTAATAAAGGATCGCGAAGTCAGTCTGCGAGAGGTAGCTATTGCAGACTCGATGGGACATGGCCAAGGGATCAGTAAGTGTAGCTGCACCCTGTTATGTCGGAGCAGACGCTGTAAATGTTTCAAAAACGAAGTATTGTGCAACAGCAGATGTAAATGCAGCAACTCTTGTTCAAACAAGTCAGATAATGCTAATTTTGATAATTGTTGAAATAATTTTCAAGTTCAGTTTTAGTTCTTTCAATATTCTAATATACTTGTAATGTGTAATGTAAGTTTTTAATGTTGAATAAATAACCAGCAGCTATTGGAGTAACTTTACAAAATGACCAACGATACTAATAGTCATTTTGCAAAATGACCAAACTTCTGGTCATTTTTCAATATTCTATTTTCCTAATCAATTTTAAGTTACTATTTGTTTATTTTTGCATAATGACCAGCAGCTATTGGGGCAACTTTACAAAATGACCAACGATACTAATAGTCATTTTCCAAAATGACCACAATTATTTGGGTATTTTGCATACTGACAGATATTTAGGTAATCTTCCAAAATGACCGGGCAGTTTGCAAAATGACCAATTCCTCAAAATGACCGTAACATTATTATATTTATATATGAGAATTGTAAAGATCTGGCTTGTGTTGGAATATATTCATTTCTTAAAGCAATGAAAATGAGAATAAAGCAACCAACATTCTGTTGCAGCTCGTTGTGCAAGTCATGTACATAAAGTAAAGTAAAGGGCATTTCGGTCGCCTCTATGTCGTTGCATAATTGATATATCCAAACAAACTGCCGCTGTAAAAGCAAGTAAACATTGCAGACACCAGGAAGCGTCTCTCTCTCTCTCTCTCTCTCTCTCTCTCTTACAAGGCAGTGGCTGAAGTGAAATTTGATTAATGGGTCTTCTCAATCCTTGACTAAATGCTTAATAAATATATGACCCTGTGGTGAAAATGTGTCTGGGGCCTAAACATTTGGAATGAATGTTTTTAAGATTGGATTTTTATTTAAAAGCAACAGGCGTTGTATTTTTAGAGAGAGAGAGAGAGAGAGAGAGAGAATGGGTGCGGTTTAGAGACCAATTTAAGCTAGTGGAGCAAATCCGGATAAGATCTCCAGAATGTACTTGCAGTGATGGTTAGTATGCATATTGAAGTTTTCTTTTGTTAATCTTCTTAATAACGATATTAACCCTATGAATAGACTTGAGTGAACTTTAATCCGGCGCCTGTAAGCCTGATTGCCTCAAAGGAACGAGTTCGCATGCATCCCTCATAAATGAACTCAAATGTCATCCGGGTGATTGGTATAATTATTTGAGGATGGGCGAGGATAAATTTAGGAAACTACTGGCATTATATCAAGAAATAAGACACCAGTATGAGGCCGATAGAGTAACCGCCACAATATGGCATTATAGCACGGCCACCTAGAGAGGAGGCCTTCTCCCTGAATTATGACGTAGGCAAGATGGGTCTATGGTATGGCCGCTCCCTAGCTTAGATCTTGACCGCGCTTATCACTATTTGTTTCCCATCAGGTAGAGAGAATCTCGGCTTACTCTCACTTTCTCTTCAACATTTACTTTTTTTTTAAGTTAAAGCTTTAAGTTATCAAAATTCAGGATAAACAGAATAGGTAAATAATGCAGGTTTCTATATAAAAATATAATTTTATTAGTTACAAAAAGGTAAAAGAAAAAAACCATAACTAGCATTTTTACAGAATATAACAATTTCGCATGTATCTGGTATAAATGGCTAGTAGAATCTACATATAATAACTAAGATTAATCATTAACAAATAAGTTAAATATGAAGAAAAAAACGCAAATTATATAACAATTTCATATGTATCGTGAAAAACTGGCCAGTAGATTCTACATATAATATCAATAAGATTAAGCATGAAGAAATGATGAGTTAAATATGAAGATATAACATCAATGGGGAAAAATGAGCTCTTTTCATTAGTTAAAGTTTGCAGTTTTCGTTTTTTAGCTGCACTTTTACCACAAGCCAATGAATCATTTTGTTTCCGACAAAAATTGTCCAAGAGTGAATTTGTAGAAGCCCCCACAAGCATTTTTTTTATTCTTTCCATGTTATGACCTGCATCACAGACATCAATTGGAAATCGGGCGTCATTGTCAGTAAGAGTTTTCATATTGAGTGCCAATGCCATATTTCGTTGATTCTTTGTTCTTAAGAAAATCTTCATTTTAGTAATTTTACTAAGAATTATGTAATTATGCATGAACCAATCCCGTTTTCTAATCAGATTTTCTCTTCCACCTGTCTCCTGAGGGGAGGCTGGCTGGCCATTAATCGTATATATCTGCCAGGTAAGTATGTACAAAACTTTATTGTATCATAACTATCATTTTTGTACATGAACTTTCCTGTCAGATATATACTTAGCTGATTGGCACCCTTGGTGGAGGGTCAGAGACAGCTAAACAATATAGAAAAGGGAAACAACACATGTTGTAGGATATGAAAACCTTGGTTTTTACCTGGTTAGGCAGAAGACTTCATGGATACTGTCTAAGAGTCTGCATTGCCTGAAGAGCTACAGCTAGGGCGTGACTTGTTGCTGAAAGACACTTTGGATCTACCAAAGTGATTTCTCATCCAGTTACATGGCAGAATCCAAGTAGGATCTTGTCAAAGGGGTTCGCCCGCTTACATGACAGAACCTGTCCACTACTATCACAAGGAGCCAAAACAATCCAGACCACCTAACCAATCTAATCAGTGTTAGATCTAAGACACGAAAGAGATGCCTACCCGTATCCTCTTTCATTCAACCATAAAAATGCAAACCAAAAGGATTAAAAATTAGCTAAACTAACAAGGATACGTTTCAGCTCCCTGCCCTAGCACCAAATCCACAGATATGTAGGGTCCTAAGGTGAAGCACTTATCATATGTGATCCTGACATCTCTCAAGTAGTGGCTTGTGAAGACAGAGTTACATCTCCAAAATGTAGCCTTCATAAGGTTTTGAACTGACTATGTTCTTGTTGAAGGCTAATGAAGTGGCAATGGCCCTCACTTCATGGGCCTTGACTTTAAGGAGCTTGAACTGGTCTTCGTCACATGCTACGTGGGCTTCCTTAACTAGGCTTCTCTAAAAGAATGCCAGAGCATTCTTAGACAAGGGCCTACTGGGGTCCCTCACAGAACACCAGAGGTTGTCCGTATTGCCCTTAAGTTGCTTCTTCCTTCTTAGATAATACTTAAGGTTTCTAACAGGGCAAAGAGCCCTTTCTGCCTCTTCCCCTACGAGAGCAGACAAACCTTGTACCTCAAAACTCCTGGGCCATGGATTCGAGGGATTTTCATTCTTAGCTAAGAATGAGGGAAGGAAGGAACAAATCACGGACTGATCTGAAGCATACCCTTCCTTCTATGGCTTGAAGCTCACTCATCCTCTTGGCGGATGCCAAAGCCATGAGGAAAAGGGACTTCTTGGTTAGGTCCCTAAAGGAAGCTGAATAAGGAGGTTCAAATCTTGTAGACCTTAGAAATTGAAGAACCACGTCGAGATTCCAACTGGGTGTTCTCGAGGACCCTTTCTTAGTTTTTTCGAAAGACCTGACCAGATCATGAAGGTCCTTGTTGTCTGAAATTTTCAAGCCTCTGTGCCTGAACACTGCGGCTAGCATACTGCGGTAACCCTTGATTGTCGAGACTGCTAGCCCACACTCTTCCCTGAGGAAAAGAAGAAAGTTGGCAATCTGGGTCACAGAGGTATATCAGTCTTCCCTCTTCACCGCTAGTACCCACTTCCTTCTAAGGATTTTGTCCTTAGGAAATGAAAAAACACAAACTGTTTATTGTAATTACCTCTACAACGAGGCGCACAACACTTGTTTGGCATTTTCCGCAAGTAGAGGTTGGTTTAACCGTTTTAAGGCTCGTGCAAATTTGCATAATGTGAAGCTGCTAGTGCTGATAGCGAAGCACCAAAAAGTTTTCCAAGTGGTTTGGCTGAGATAATTAAGGATAGTGGTTACACGGCTGACCAAGTTTTTAATGTGGATGAGACTGGATTATTTTGGAAAAGAATGCCAAACCGAACGTACCTTTCCAAGGAGAAGTTAGCACCTGGCCATAAAGCTGGTAAGGAGCGACTGACTTTGCTGTTTGGGGCCAATGCAAGTGGCGATTTGAAACTTAAGCCCTTGCTGGTGTATTTGGCTGAGAATCCCAGGGCTTTCAAGGGCATTTTCAAGAGTCAACTCTGTGATTTGGAAATCAAACAAGAAGGCTTGGGTTACCTTGATGGTCTTCGAAGATTGGTTCAATGACCATTTCGTGCCAGTAGTGGAACGGTATTTGACTTCGAAGGGTCTGCCTTTTAAGGCCCTTTTAGTCCTGGACAATGCCCTTGGTCACCCTTCAAATTTGAGCGACATGCACCCTAATGTGAGTAAGGAATAATACATACATTAAGTTTTATACATGTTATATCTGATATTTAACCACTGTATGGTGCATATTACTGTATCTAACTTACTATGCATAGAGGACTTACTGACATAATTATTTTTTGTACAATCCAGAATCCCAGAACCCCCTGAATGATGTAGGCTATGGGGCCACATAAAACTTTGTCCAGGGTTACATAGCACAACAACTTTAAACTAAAAGTAAGGAATTATAATTAACATACATTAACTAAGTTTTATACATGTTATATCTGATATTAAACCACTGTATGGTGCATATTACTGTGTGTAACTTACTCTGCATAGAGGACTTACGGGTAGTCTCCACTTTGGAGGGGTGCCGATCGTAAAAATATTTGCCAAAAATACACTAATCAAGACAGGATAATGAATTTATCAGGCATTATTAGCACTATAATAACGCATATTCTCTGAGTTTTATCATCCTACAGGGAAAATAATTATTTATGAAAAAAAAAATGTGAAATTCATTCCGGGCCCCTTGTACTGAAGGTTATTTGGTGATCGTGAGAAACTACAGTCTTGAATAGAAATTCAGTCTGACAGAATGTTGGTATATCCACCTAGAACATGCACATAAATCATTATCAAAATAGAACAGTAAATAAGCACGTAACAACAAAAAAAAAGAGAGCAACAACTGAAGCGAAAACGCAGCCGATAAATATGGAAATCGCAAATATTATAAATATTATAGTATATATCTCTAAATTGGTCGATGTCGTTTTCTACGTTTCCTACGAGTAGTTTCATCTCAGAAAACCATTTTAGGGGTATCTAAACTAATTTATCAAGTTTCTTGTCCTCCGAAAAAATTGCTTTTTCGCTTTTTCTCTGGTTTGGTTTTTTTGGGAAGGGGGTTGGGGGGTATTTCTTTGATTGTCCTAAATATTAATTTTTAGATGTTTTAGGCTATCAAGTGACATAACTACAAACTCTCAGAAGGTTTTGTCCCTAAATCGAGGTTTGAATTTTTTCTGAATATTTCTTCCTAGTTATAGTCTCATTTTTCGGCGGGGCTTTCGCTGAACTTACCTGAAGTTGTTGCTCTTTTTTTTGTTGTTACGTGCTTATTTACTGTTCTATATTGATAATACTTTATGTGCATGTTCTAGGTGGATATACCAACATTCATTCAGACCGAATTTCTATTAAAGACTGTAGTTTCTCACCGATCACCAAATAACCTTCAGTACAAGGGGCCCTGAATTTCACATTTTTTTTTCATAAAATCATATATTTTCCCTGTAGGATGATAAAACTCAGAGAATATGCGTTATTATAGTGCTAATAATGCCTGAAAATTTCATTAGCCTGTCTTTATTAGTGTATTTTTGGCAAATATTTTTACGATCTTTTATGATCGGCACCCCTCCAAAGTGGAGCCTACCCTTAAGACATAATTATTTTTTGTGCATTCCAGAATCCCAGAACCCCCTGAATGATGTAGGCTATGGGGCCACATAAAACTTTGTCCAGGGTTACATAGCACGACAACTTTAAACTAAAAGTAAGGAATTAATTAACATACATTAACACTTTTACTCCTGATATATCTCAAAGTAAGGAATTATAAACTAAAATTAAGGAATTAATTAACATACATTAACTCTTTTACTCTTGATATCTATAATTTACATATTGCATTCAGGACTTTGTGTAGTATTTTGTACTAATTGTGTATACTTTTACCTTCCAGAACTACCAGACTGGATTTTAGTGTACTCCAGGATGTACTACACATTACTGTTACCAAAGGATTTGTACTTCAAGAATGTGCATTTAGTGTATAATCTCACCTAAGGATTTGGTACTTCAAGAATGTGCATTTATAGTGTCACAAGAATGTGCATTTAGTGTATAATCTCACCTAAGGATTTGGTACTTCAGTTAATGTATATTAAATAAAACATTTTATAGTGTCACCAGAGGATAACAATAAAGCTTATACCTTCAAGAACCATCCTTTGGCATTGAAATAACCCCATTACACAACATCCACTATACACATAAGGATTACAAGTAAGGTTTTTATAACTTTTTATTAGTTTAAGGCATATTTCCAAGTGTCGTTCCGGCTTACGACGATTTTCGGCTTACGACGCGTCTCAAGAACGGAACCCCCGTCGTAACCCGGGGACTGCCTGTATAAGAAAACTAAGGAAATCTTAGTTTTTTCTTGATCTTTTTGGCCCACCCAATTATTCCTGATGCATTTTAATAAATGAACTGAATCAAAATAAAAAAAGGGGTCGGGGTTTTTGGAAAGTATGTTCATATACTATGGAGAACTATGGAGGGTTGGCAAAATGACATTGCTTTCCCATTGATGGCATTATTGTCTGTTATAACGCCAAGTATAGTGAATCCGATCATTTCTACTCCCATTATAACCTTAATTATGGAGTACAACGTCTCAGCTTTCATGCATTTCGTGGGAATATGAACATCTCTAAACGGTGACTTAATACTATTTATCATGAAAACGGATGCGCTGTTTGCCGCTTCACAACTGTCAAATGCTGACCCTACAATGTTACCACCTTTGTAATCGAAATAAGCTTTTAAATTAATTTCATCTAACAATAGGTTCACTGTGTTGTCATCATCTGAAAGGACTTAAACTTTTGTTTGATATATGCAAAGAAGTTTTCATACTGCTGCTCAAGGGAAGGACTGAAATCTTTATAAATACTCTTGACTGTTGAGAAGGTTGGGAAGATTACATAACCCCACACTCTCAGAAGTCTGTAACCTTGAGGGGAACAATTGTACAAAAGTGATGAAAAAATTGTGATTTCTGACGAATATTCTAGTTTTTTAAGAGTCATCAGACGTATCTGTTCTCATATGAACTTAGTGCTGAGACATATTTAAAATCTTCATCAAGAAATGACTAGTTGCAAAATAAGAATGGTACTGTTAGTCTTTCGAAAATTGTCGTATATTCTATTTCAAAGGTTATTTAATATAATTTCTAGCTTATTTATGTCACCAACCTTAGAAGGAATTTTATAGTTTCCCAGTTTCTTAATTTCAGCATCGTGAACAAATATGCGGATTTGAGCAATCATCATATATGAACAGACACAGGCATATGACTTAATGGGTTATCCAAAATCCTAGAAATGAGCAAATATTTCTCTTCTCTTATGATTGTCCAATAAGAGGTGTCAATGTCAATGAAGTTCAATTTTCTATCAGTTAAATCCTTAAGATTACAACAAATTTTACTCCATTTATTCATCGTGAGATGCAATACTATCTACCATTGCAGCTTGCAAAGCTTTTTCCTCCAGCCTTGCTCTTCTGCATTCTGGAGATTCTCTTACGTTAGAGTCAGATGATAAATAAGCTGGACAATTAGGCAATAGTGACGGAACAGCAGCATAACGTAGTCGAGGTTTCCCAAGTCTTGCA